>NC_134403.1:46882518-47110018 GCF_038048845.1 Mixophyes fleayi | reverse complement strand
TAACTATAGTGAAAGCTGCCCCTTTATGCTAATGTCTTTGGTATATCGTTACATGCCCCGCAAATGTTGCTTCTGTGTTCGAAATTAAAAACATTGCTCACGACAACATGGCTGTAAAAAGTCGCTAACGGGACGGCCGCTCTTCCCTTTATCGTCTAAAACAAGGCTAGTGTGTATGCAGTCCATGGACCGAGTGATCGGACCATCGATCTAATGTAAAATCGATCGGCATAAAAAGTTGGTGGCAAATTCTATAGTGTGTACCCAGCCTTAGAAGCCAGGAATAGCCCTAAATGTGATTTTTTGTTTTTACTTGTTTTGTCCCTTTACAACCAATACATCTACAGTTTTGAAAGAACTCCATTCATACAAACAGTCTCTTACTAGGACTACATTCTACAAAATAGTAGTTCTATGGAACCCTGCCAGAGACACTTACCCGTCACTGGTCACCGCTTTGTATTCTTTAGATTGGAACACTTAGGAAATTATGAAATTAGCGTAACTGGGGAAAGGCCCAGTGTCCAGACACACTGATTGGACAAGGTCTTATCCAATAAGCTGCAATCCCGCACTCTGCCTCAGCTCACTCTGAAAACTGTCTAGATGATGTGGTCTGGAGGATACATTGGCTAGTGAATGTTTGGAAGGGGGGTGGAGCATCTCTGAAACGGACGGGGAAAGTGAGGTTTTACAAGTTGGCAGGAGGGGAACTTAGATGAAGAATTTTAAGAGACAGGTGCTCTCCTGTGAATTATGTATCAATGCCCAGTAGTCACTGATTGTGTTTCAACAATTTTGAGAAATCCATAACTTTCTGGGCAAGAGACTGATTGTCAAGCACAGAAGCGGAACAGATGAAATATAAACGCATTGAAAGTCTTAACCAATTTAAGGTTAATATCTGTTTAAAAAAGTGGTGTTAAGACAAATGAAGCCATTAGTAATGTATGAAGGAAAAAGAAATGCGAACCATAGTAAAAATCAAATGCCTGAAATAAAAATAATTAAAATAATCCCACTGGTTACAGTAGCACACATTGATTCATGTATCATAATGCAGATTTGTAGTTTCTCTCCTGCCTTCATGAACATTTGTGTAGTGTTTATCCAGCATCTGGACTTGTTGTTGTGATAAGAAGGAAAAGAAAGGAAAATAGGTTTGCTTATTTTAATAGTACATTGGGGAGTGTGCGCAGACATAGGATACGAAAACACGTGCGACCAGTAATGGGGAACTTCAGTCAGTGCCCTGTGATTCTACACACAAATAAACCAGGAAACTCGGAATCCCATTGAAGGCTGGAGCCATGTTTACCTTCTAGGAGAGGAGTAGGGAAACCCGGCTTGTTGATGCATATTTTAGTAGATCTGATTTCAGTGCTCTTTGGCATCTATCATCACATGGACCTGAAAGGTTAAAGAGGTGACTGTGTATCCACTGATGGCAATATTCATTCCTACAAGTCTCTACTATCTGCAGTAGGGAATTCTTTTGTGAGGATTGCATGGGTCATTGAGAGAAGTGCCCAGCTCCCACAAGAGACATTTGTGTTGTTTTTAGAAAAAAATGAGCCATTTGTTGATGAGTTAGTTTGAAGTGCAAATAACACACAAACAAATGCCAGGGTCACACGTGTATTACTGATTTCAAATGGTATCAAATGACATGTTCTGCTACATGTGGACTGGTGAGACAATTAGGAAGATTTTCTTTATTTACATGTACGATGTAGTTTAATGAAGAGAAAAAAAGACATATTAAAAAGACAGATTCATTCTTGTGAAGGTCCAGCTTAAGGCTTTAGCGGAAACCATCATTTAACATTTCCAGTCCGTAAGTGAATAAAGCAGTGGTTGAAGTGGACATTTAGAAGTGGCGTTATGGTGTAATGGGAATGTTAAGAGAATGGAATTTGATAGTTTTACAAGGGAAACAGAATTAACTGAGATCACTACAGTGCTTCAATAAGATTGCTGCTCGATAGAATCCTGCAAAGGCCATACACCAGTCATTATAACATAATATAGAACAAAAGATATCAGGACTATAATCAAGCACTATCTCTATCACATATGTTAAAGGATAACATACTGCCGCCTCACTGCTTCACTGATCACCTCTTCCATGCTCCCGTCTCCAGGACTTTGCCCAGGCTGCTCCCCAGCTGTGGAATGATCTTCCACGTTCCATCAGGTTAGCATCTACTCCACACTTGCCTACTTTTAAGATTTCTCCCCAGGGACATCCGGGGGAGAAGTCATGTGACAGGGGGTAGGAGGGGGCGTTGTGACATCACCATAGCGCCGTCCATACTATAAAATGCCGAAATTCACGGCATTGAATAGAGGGGGAGGGATGTGATTAAGCCCCACCTCCTCCATTCAATGCTGTGAATTTCGGCAAATGCTGGAGCTTTGATTACTCCTCCGGGAGTCCGGGAAGACTCCCCGAAATTCGGGAGCCTCCCGGAAATTCCGGGAGAGTAGGCAAGTATAATCTACTCTCAAAGGCTTCAAGTTAAAACTCACTTCTTTATTCAAGTCTATCAGTCCTCCGCCTAACTCCCTTGTCCCGGCTCTCTCCTCCAGTTCATACCACCCTATTTGTGTCTCCCCCTTTCCTTTCGGATGTAAGCTCTCAGGAGTAGGGCCCTCTTTCCTTGTGTGCTCCTTCTACTATTCCATCACCCTCTGTACCTCTTGGCCTGCTTCCCTAGCCCTGTTTTCTTAAGCTTCGACCTACTTCCCGCTGATTTCTACCATCACTATTTCTCATTGTCCCAGAAATAATCTGATTTGAATACCATGTTACCTGTGTGTGTGTGTGTGTGTATATTTATATATTTTTGTTCTTCATATTTTGTTCTTTATGTATCATATTGTGTCATGGGTCACTGCATGTACGGCGCTGAGGACCCTTTGTGGCTCCTTATAAATTAAAGATAATAATAATAAAAGAAATATAATACTTATATTGATGTGATGAATTAGGATGTTCCTACGTGTTCCAAAGGGGCGATCCACAACATATAAAAGACAAATACATATAATAATAATACAATCCTATTTGTTCAAGGTATTAATTCACATATATCACACTCAATATTCAGAATAGCAGAAATCCAAAATAAATCTCCAAATCCAATCTCTTTTGGGAAAACTTACACCACACAAACTTGTATCAGTGCCTTTAAGTATTTAAACATAGATGTGTCACCATTCATCGTGAGTCTCTCCCTTTAGATATAAGGCTTACTAAGTTTATTGTTGAGATTTTCATATATAAAGATCTTTCTTTCTTCTATAAAGGCGGTCCAAGATGCTGGGATCTAGTGCAATATGTTTCGGATATATTATAAAGAAAATCTTTATTATGAACACACTAGACGTACAATATAAACAAATAAGATATAGAGTGCAGGTACCTCTACCGAATAGAGAGAAATAGTAGGCACATCACATAAATGGGTGTAAAGTCCCAGGTATTAGGTGACAGACGATTCTTCTCCAAGGATGAAGTTATTTCAGTAGGAGAACCTCTATTTGTCTGCTTGCACAGTTTTACAAGGGAGGCAATGGGGGAAGTGGTGGTATGGTACAACACCGTATACACCCCCACTTCCACCATTATGAAGTATAATAAAATTGAAAAGTAACCATGAAAGTATTGCAAAACCATAAACATAAAATAACCGACAAGCAGCAAGACCTATGATTACCGAAAATATTATGATTACTTCGATAGGTGGCATTTCTTTTTATTAGTATTATTATTATTATTGTCATTTAAGTATAAGGTGCCGCAAAGGGTCTGCAGTGCTGTACAGTGGGGGGAAGGGCAAACAACACCAAGCAACACCAAGAACATACAGCATACATTGTATATACACATGACACTTAAATAGTAGACCCGGACACCTGGCAGTAAAACAATGAACAGAACAGAAACGAAGTTCATAGTTAGTGGGAGGGGAGGGTGCAGAGATTGCTCAGTACATGAAGTACTACTCCTGCACCCCAGTAAAATGATAAATACACACACCCTTTTTTAATTTTTTTTTTGTGTTTACTGATTCCGTGTTCCAGCATCACTTTATCAGTGAGCAGACTTTATACGCCGCTCTGCTCCCTGCTGACTGCATGGTAGCTGATTTGACGGGTCTCCAGACCTACATTTTCACGCAGCTCTCCTCCCTCGCTGATACACCGCTATTTCATAGCATATTATAGTATATCAGAGAAAGAAGAAAAGGTGACAAACTAGAGTGCAGTAGTCATATGGCTATCAGCCGACCACAGTTCTGCAGGATCTCAGTCTCTGAGATCACCTATGTGAGAGAAAGCTATTTACAAGGATATACCCAACACAGTCAATGAAAATAAAGGGGGAAAATTAGCATAGTGAATGGGATGAGGGACCACAGTGGGCTACTCTTCCCTGTCCCATGCATAATTCACCACTGAACAATTCATATTTAATGTATGGCTTGTGTAGCATTTGATAAATCACTGCTCCATTGCATTCTTTATAGCCAGCCAAAGAATTGCTTGTTCAACAAATCTATATCTTGCACTTTTTTCTAGAGTTTAGTTTTCACTGTGAATACAGTTGGTTGTGGGTGTATTTTTTTTAAACATTAAGGGGTTTTAATTGTCATCAATGTGAAATATTGACCACAGCCTTCAGGCTACAGAGGTGATGCATTAACATTCCATATTCAGTCTCTATTATTACGCTTAAATGATACAAATGATGATCGTTCTAGAATTATTGACATCACCAATGAGACATCTGTGCAGAAGGGAGGATGCACAGCCCCGCTCGCTGCAGCGAGCAGGCGTTGTGATGGTTCGTGCAGATGTGCAGTGAACTCAGGTCAGGATTATTGTACATTGGAGCTGAGGATAATGTACCATGAAACTGGAGCCTTAAACATTAAAGGACATTTCATGGAAAAAAAGATCCTCAAATGGCTCAGATCGTATCTATATGTACAATGGCAGGCAAGTGTCCAGGATTACTCCAGCCATTTCAATGACTGCTGTGTCACGTGGAGCTGTCGTGTTTTGATGTGCAAACTAAAATGGACCATGTTAGCTTCATGCTGAATCAGTTAAAAAAAAAAAATGTCTTCCTAATAAATGAGTTTTCATGATTTGTGGACAGTGGAAATACGTAACCTTCTCTGTGACCCAAAGTCAGAATTCCAAAACACTGAGTGATCTGGAGGCGCGGTAATCTTCATTAGTGTCTGTGTCAGGGTTACTAATGAGGTACAACAGACCAAAAGGACCTGGCTAGTTTCACATTAATTGTGGCCAAAGACACATGTATGAATCAGTTTGGAGGATTACATGGTAGAAGAATGCAGTGACGGACTCCAGTACCATATGGATCAGCTTTACCCCACACAAGGTTGTTTTGAAAGGGTTGTGTCATTTTGCCGTGTAATGGGATTTATTTACCAACTCGGCCTCAGCTCTAATTACAGCTGAAGTCTCTCTAAATAAGAGTCATTTACAAGCCACAAATGTGTGAATCTGCAGCACAAATGCTCTTTTGGGATGTCACAGGCCCAGTATTGAGCATTTGTTGCAAGTTTTACAAGCACGGATTTCTGGTCCAAGTTGATGGCTTCTCTGAGGGTGCAACTGCCGATGGAAGGAGTCACGCCGAGCTCCTTGCTGAGTGCGGCTTAGGCACACAAGTGCGTCTAGTTTTGCAGTGTAGAAATGAGATTTAATTTTGCAGGATGGGAATATTTAAATGATTTAAATGGGTGGCATGAGGGGCATTCATTGTTTTACGGGAAGGGACATAGTATTTTTCTCCTCACAAAAAGGATTTGAATTTTGTTACCGCCTCTGAGGTCTTGAAAGGTCGGATCTCATCCCTATACCCAGTGGACGAAGTGGAAATTTAGAAGTGTCAGTATGAAAATTGTATTGGGAATGTAAGTGAAGGGAATGTGCTAGTTTTACAATGAAGGCGGTAGGAGATGTGGCGGTATGACATACCACCTTGTACATCCCCACTTTGACCACTGCCTCTACCTATAGAGAAACACACTTTCCTTCTTCCTGACGCTCTTCTATGAGGAAGCGCTATCATGGATACACTTCAAACAGTGTAATAAAACATTCAAACACAAAAAAACCCACTCAAATGGAACTCATGCAACATTGGGAGAGCGTACTAACTCCACACAGATAGCACCCTGGTTGGAATTGAAGCCATGGTCCCAGTGCTGTGAGATAACAATTGTAATCACTGTGCCACCCACCTGTAATACAGACAGTCCTGATGTCCCCTCACTGTCATGAATAATTTAGGACATCAATGAGGCAAAAAAGATAAGTATTTTTGGAGAAGGTTGGCTTTAGATAACACTAGGTTGTGATGTTTTTATTATTTCCATCTAGTGCATTTCCAGGGCATGTGTGAACACACAAAGCTAGGTGCAGATCTCTTTTATGGGAGGCCTGGGGTTTGCAAACTTTTACGAGCCGCGGCGGTGCCCAGCCGCCGCGACTCTCCTACCTGCGTCCCGGCCGTCGCTATGGCGACCGGGACGTCACTTCTGCCCATGACCCGGCCGTTGCCGGGGCAACAGATGGACGCTTCAGCGCTGCGTCCCGGCGGTGAGAAGCCGGGCGCATTCGCTCAACATATTTACACCTGTGGGCTAATTAATCTAGGTAGGGGGCTGAGGATTATCAGAGCCAGACCTCATTGCCGGTTATAGCTTCTGTGCTCCAGTCTGCTGACCTGCTTGTTCCTGTTCCTGTATCCTGATACTGCTACTGATTTCCCGTGTATGACCCCTGGCTTTGAATTGGACTTCGCTTGTGTTTCCTGTGACCCTGATCTTCGGCTTGTTTACCGTTTCTGCTATCTGCCTGTGACCCCTGACCTCAGCTTGTTTACCGATACTGTTGTCTGCTGCCGGCCCTTGACCTCTGCGTGGACCTCACTCCGCTTGCCTGGGTTCTCCCCAGCCGGTACACACTTCACGACCCTCTGTCAGTCTGCGGCCCAGTCTGTCCCCACCATCAGGGGCTCCAGTGAACACCTGATTGGCAGAGTAGATTCCTGGTTGTGTTGTGCCGGCTGGAGGGGTTCCTAACACAAACACTGTGAAGCAGGTGCATTACTTGAAATTCCCTTGGTAGAGAAATATGCGCATTTGAGCACATAAAGATTTGCAGGTCCTCAGATTTTTCAGTTTTTAAAATAGCCTTTAATGTGCATTTGCGCAGCCCACTGTGGTGGAGACTGTGTGTCCTCTCGCTCATGACTTTCTGTTTCTCTAGTACAGAATAGTACGTTCTGTTTGCAGCGTGCACCTAAACAGTCTGTGATACAGAGATGAGACTTTCTAGTTACTCAAGCATGTACTAGAGACCAGCAGCACAGCCAATGACATTGTGCCAGAACTTTCAGTCCAGATTTGACCCTTTGGGTGAATTAAATGTTTTCACTGTTTTCGATATTGCTAGTGCTGCTGATCTTTTGTCCATTTTACCTGTTTTGGTGCCCGGACTGTATGCAACAAAAACACTGTTTTAAGAGAAAGTGTGTGACCCCTTCAGACCTATCTGTAGTACTATTTTACCCTCATCTTGCCCACTTCATAGTGTGGCGCGTCTCATCTTGAGTTGTGATATCCCCCCCCCCCCCGTGAGTAAATGGCATGATGGTATAATTCTGCCGCAGGGGGCAGGGCAAAAATTCCAGATTCACGGCACCCCTCCCCTCTGTTTTTGCCGTTCAAATTGAGGGTTGGTAGGTATGGTTCTCCACCTTCATAGCACATTTTTAACAGCTGTCCCACACACTTCTTAACTGTAACCCAACTGAAATGTGCCTTAACCTGAACTGAGCAGTTCTTGGAAGACAGAAAATAAAAAAATAGACAAAGAGCTGGAGTCATCCTGTGCAGAGGAATGAGTAAAATAACCTCTTAGTACATGGCTGGATTGATTGACAGGTACAGGGAACATCTGGTGGAAGCCGTGGCTGGTACAGGAGATGCCACCAGTAACTGATTGTAAAGGTTTACTTAATTTTTTTCCGGTAAAGACAATGAATATTGAATTATTGTGTTCAATTAAAATGAAAAATACAAGTTGTGCGTCATTTGTTTAATCAAATGATCTGTGTTATTTACTGGAAATTAGATGAAGATCAGGGGTCTGTGTCATTAAGGAAAGCAAATATAAAAAATATAAGAAATTTGGAAAAACCAGGTTACAATACAAGGGATGCAAATTAATTTATTATTTTGCATGTACGGAAAATACTGTCTATTTTTTCATCCAGCACATAAATACTTGATAGCATTATTTTTACACTGGCACTTAAAGTTGTTCTAGGACATGCCCTATCCCAACTGTAAATCTGTCCCCACACTTTAAATTTTCCTCCCCCTCCAATACAACATGGTTTTGCCAAGGTGCAAAAGTTGCTCCTTTTATTGCTTTACTTTCCTTAATGAATCCAGCCCCAGGTCACTTGTAAATTAATGCTTAAATACAAATAAATCTAAAGGGTTCACAAACTTCCACTTACTACTGTGCACACAGTGGGCCTGATTCATTAAGGAACTTAGTCAAGAATTTGAGTAAGTTTTCTGGACAAAACCATGTTGCAATGCAAGGGGTGTAAATTAGTTTATTATTTTGCACATAAGGAAAATGTAGCACACAAATATCAACTTCAATTTCAAATTTCAGTGTACAAATAAGCTATCAAATATTTGTGCGCTACATGAAAAAAACAGAGAGTATTTATCTTATGTGCAAAACTATAAACTAATTTGCACCCTTTGCATTGCAACATGGTTTTGTCCAGAAAACTTAAGTAAGAAAACTTACTCAATTCCTCGCCTAAGTTCCTTAATGAATCAGGCCCAGTAACATTGACAGTGGTTACTTTCAAGCACTGGTTAGATCTAAAGGTCATTTAATATCTTTTATACCTATCTGATACAGGGAAAAAACCTCTATAAACTTAAACATGCTTCATTTGCTGTGAGTAGGAAAGTATTTAAAACTTTTATATTTTAGCATTGAATGTAGCCATAATCGCTACCCTGCTTTCTATATTTTAACTGCAAATTAGTGTAATCCATGTCTTTTCATTGGATTGACCATCTATGGTCTTTATATATATAGCGATGTAAAAGGGAAGACAAAACCTTATAGCCTTTACTCGCTTTTAAAAGTGCGATCAAAACCATACTTGCCAACTCTCCCGGAATGTCCGGGAGACTCCCGCATTTTGCGAGAGTCTCCCGGACTCCCGGGTGAGTGTGGCAATCTCCCGAATTCTGCCCACTTCACTAGGAAGTGCCCCACTTCCTAGTGAAGTGGGCAGAATTAGGTCACAAACGCCGCGATTCCCTGTAAGTCGCGGCATTTGGCCCCGCCCCCGCTGTCAAATGGGGGCAAAATGACGCGATTTTGGGCACCCAGCCCCCCTCACGCCCACCTCCACTGGCAGGCTCTCGGAAGAGAGCTGAAGAAAGTTGGTAAGTATGATCAAAACATGTTCTCAAAGACTCCCTGCAGCACAATGTATTATGTACTTAATGAGTGTTCCCATAGAACTCCATTGTATTATACCGAGCATTGACACTTGTGATTGCTACAGGCAACGTTGAAATTGTTTACAGTTTTTTTTGACTATCAGTATTGAAATGCATTTGCCAGACTTTAAGAACACATATTGAAAGATCAATTTTAACGCCCATGTGTAGAACGCCTATATGTTATAATTATTAGTTTAATGGTTGGGTGCCATTGCAAGATTATGTTCCACATTAAAACATAGAGAAAGCTGCATCTTGCCCATGGGTTTATATTTAATGTTTTCTAAAACTGCATTTATTAGTATTGGTGAAGAATAAAGTGCTCAGCAACTAACAGAATAGTTTTCGAAAAAGTGCATTATGACTATACACAGTATGTGTCCTGTTTAAATGATAATATATCCTTGTAGATGGTTTTCTCACACACAAGTGATCTATGAGACATGGGAGAGAATCCTGCAGAACTGCGGTTAGCTGATTCCCACATACTATTTTACATCACTAGGGTGCTGTCTATTCTGTGTCTCTGGCCTCCAACTCAAACACAGCATGATACTGTACTGTGGTTCAGTGTAATCCATATTTATCATAGAAAGTGCTTTACGTATGGTATAAATACCTCAAACTCATCTTTTGCTAGAAGCAGCCATGATGATGTTTCTTATGCTGTGTTTCCTGGGACCAATGCAAAGTTATCAGTGCTTAGTCCTCACTGTCTGTGAGGAAACTGTGTAGTATGTGGTATAACTGTGTGGTATAAACTGTGTGGTATGTGGTATAACTGTGTGGTATAAACTGTGTGGTATGGGAATAAGTAAAGGAGGTTACAGAAAAAATTCTGCTGTGGCATATACTACTACCAGGACTATTAGGGCTGTCACATGGGCAGCAAGGTGACTTAGTGGTTAGCATTTCTGCCTTACAGCACTGGGGTCATGAGTTCAATTCCCGACCATGGCCTTATCTGTGTGGAGTTTGTATGTTCTCCCTGTGTTTGCGTGGATTTCCTCCGGGTGCTCCGGTTTCCTCCCACACTCCAAAAACATACCCATAGGTTAATTGGCTGTTATTAAATTACCCTTAGTCTCTCTCGGTATGTGTGTATGTTAGGGGATTTAGATTGTAAGCTCCAATGGGGCAGGGACTGATGTGAATGAGTTCTCTGTACAACGCTGCGAAATTAGTGGCGCTACATTAATAGATGATGATGGGCTCATATGAAATATAACATCATGCAGTGAATGTACGTTCTCCAAAAGGAGAACAGTCTTTTGAGTGATTTACTCAGAAGTACCTTTTGGACACAGAACACCCACCTGCAGACCGATCGGTTTCGGGTCTTCATGGGCCAGTGTCTCTGGGCAGCGTGTGAATAGCTACAGAAGCAGTCTCACTAATACAATGAAAACAGTTTTACAATCATTATTTTAGGAAGGTAGAGGCCTGGGGGTCACGCTGTCTGTGTTTTAATATTTACCAATTTTTTTTATATCTTCGCTGGTGGAGGTTTGTAATGTAACATTCCTTTTTTTCTGTTTTCTTCACACACAGCATAAAACTGCATGTCGAATGACACAGAGCAATAGCTATTGAGTGGATTCAACACAAAATCGCCAACCGTGGGTATACTCCAGAGGGGATATACACATAGTTGGGGAGTTTGTGTTGAATTGTGTGTGGAAAAAACGGAACAGCGGTTTACTGTTGAAAGCAATGTACACTTAAAAAGCAATTTAGCTGATGCCATCCAGAAGCGTCGGGGGGATACCAGGATCCTGCAGAAACAGATAAGCCTCTAGATATTTATCTATCTGGTACGCACATAAGCTTTTGGTGTTAAATCACTGGGTCACCTTGATTATAAAATACTACACTATCTCTGGCTCTTCTGTTTATTTCACATGTTACTCTGATTTGGAATTTCTTATTTGGAGATTCCAAGACTCGGCATTGCTGATGAGGTGGTGATAAGAGTCGCTCACTTGCTGATGTGCCTATCTTACACCTATCTCGGATACGCTGAATATTTACCACGATTTATTATTGGTATATATTTCCAATAATACTGCACTATCAGATGCCCCTTTCTCCATTTTTCTTTTACAGTTGGGACATGGTTAAGGATGGGGGCATGTAACTCAATAGAGGTGGATGGGGCAGAATAGCAACAGTGACCCAAAGTGGAAGAAATGTAAATGGGGTCTATAAGCAGCTTCTGTACAGACATTAAACTATGCAGCGGCTGTTTGTGTCTTCTAGATTATAAGCTCTCCCATGAACAGATTCCTCCGTACCCTTTGCTTACATGTCTGCATTTATTTTGTCTACCTTTGTATCGCTGATTTCTCCACTGTCCGACACTATACATCACTATGACACCTTTCAAATTAATAATATAATAATAATCTACCACCAGGAGAAGGTGTTCAGGAGACGTGGGGGACTGATGTAATTCCCCAGCATCTTCTGAGCTCCGAGCCCCTATGGTATCCAAAAGACATAAATATCCATTAAATCTGCTCATCACATTGTGCAGATTGCCATCAAACAGTCCTAATAGTGACATTGCGAATGTATCATGACATCAATAGTGAACATGTGTAATAAACCTAATCATTGCCTCTAAATCTATTGGAGGAAATTCACCAATGATCAAAGTATAAACAACACAAACAATCCTTCAATTTAATAGTCTGATGCTATGTCATCTACTAAAGCATTTATACGCATTTGAAACCTGATAGCTGCAGATTTAGTCATTACCTACATACCAATACTGGTCCGCTAAACCAATGGAAGGGGTTAGGGAGACTTTTAAGCTGCTCCCTAGTTACAGTATGGAAGTTACTGTTATTTAATGTGACCATTCTTCATACAATAGGTATTCAAAGCCTGAATTCTACAAAAAGACTGAGCGGTGCCATAATGTGATGCATGCAAGAGCAGGGCCAGCTGGGGACAGTTGAAAGAAGGGAAAGAAAATATTTTCTTCCATTCATCGCGCTCTGCTATCAATAAGCTCCGACTATAAGAATGTATTTTTTCAAAATATTGGATTAAAATGGGTTTTATAATAACATAATGTACCCCATTCTGTAAATTATAAGTATATTATGAGTCATCAATGAGACACGAAAACCCATAGCAACTTCTAATATCTTTTTTTTAATTTACAGTAGGAGTCCATCATCATCGCCATTTATTTATATAGCGCCACTGATTCCGCAGCGCTGTACAGAGAACTCACTCACATCAGTCCCTGTCCCATTGGAGCTTACAGTCTAAATTCTCTAACATACACACACACACAAACAGAGAAAGAGACAGAGAGAGCCTAGGGCAAATATTTTTTTAGATAGCAGCCAATTAACCTACCAGTATGTTTTTGGAGTGTGGGAGGAAACCAGAGCACCCGGAGGAAACCCATGAAAACACGGGGAGAACATACAAACTCCACACAGATAAGGGCATGGTTGGGAATTGAACTCATGACCCCAGCGCTGTGAGGCAGAAGTGCTAACCACTTAGCCACCGTGCTGCCCCCACTTAGTCCATTGTTTTTTATAATGTCCATATTTCAAACAACCAAAACAAGTTGCTTGTTTTGGTTTTACTTTCATTAACACTATTGCATTCCGTCACAGAACACATTCATAATGAGTCATGTGATACGAGTGACATCACTGCTCACAAATATACCAATATATATCACTGGATATTTTACATATAGTATAGGCATGTCACAGATATATATATATATATATATATATATATATATATATATATATATGTTTGGTTTGTTTATATACACGTTTTTTTGGACCCCATTCTTCAATAAACCTTTTTTTTATGTTGCTTTACAGTCTAAGAGATTGACATGTTGATTTCCTACATTAAGTCAATTTGGCCTCAGAAAACTTCAGTTGAATGTTCTTTGGAAGACCTCATGTGGGAAAAACAAATTCCAGAACATTTGCGCACAACCTGAAATTTTTATGAGAACTGTCTGTGGAAACAAACTTTTAATTTCCCAAACCCTAAATGTAAAACAGGCTGTGCCTTGGTGTTTAAGGGCAGTTTTCACCTAGACATGTTTTTCATGGCAGTTTAATGAAAATGTTCTCTAGAAGGTAGCAGTATTAATGTATCATCCAATACAGAATTTACTGTCCTGTTTGACGTTTATTAGTAGTTTCAGTATTTACAACAATCATCTGGCTTTGGCAGAACTCTGCACTGACTGGTATAAGGACAGCATCGAGTTTATTTCTTAAATAAATGAAATTCTGCAGTCAGTAGAGAGACATGAGAAAATATAGACCCTGAGATCTGATATTATAAGTCTGGTGAGGATAAAACATGGCTCAGATTTATTCCAGAACCAGGCCCAGAGAGCAGTCTGTAGTTAGGTGTGTTTACATATTCTCCCAGCCAATGAAGATCTGTTAAGAGATAGTTCATGTGCAGTTTGCGTTCCTCAATAAACGTTAATACATAGAATTTTATGAATAATGGTCAATTGTTTAAGTAGAGCAAACGTCTACTTCCTGACTGTCCTGCTGTTCTGTTTCCCATAGGGGTCAGTACTAAGAAGAGAATGGAGCTTTCTTTGGTGCAGTAATAATTACACTATCCACTGCAAGACATGGTAGATAGCTTCTTTATGTAAGGTTGCTATAATAATAAATAATAATAAAACAGCCCTGCTTGACTCAAGGGGGTAAATGTATCAAACTGAGAGTTTTACAGCAGGTTTGAAAAACCAATCAGATTCCAGCCATCATTTATTTAGTACATTCTATAAAATGACAGCTAGAATCTGATTGGCTGCTATAGGCAACATCTCCACTTTTCAAACCCGCCGGAAAACTCTCAGCTTGATACATTTATCCCAAGGTGTCATTTCTACCTCACAATAACCTGGATAACAAAGATGGCATTCTGCAATATTATTATAAATAGAAATAAAGAATTTGATGACAGAAAATAACCTACAGGTCCATCTATTCTGCCATTTTTGTGTTGGGGGGGGGGGGGGATTAATGATTTTGTGTTGTCTTTTTTATTTTAGTCCTAACAATAGCAATATGTTTGAATGTTATGTAACATTGTTCTTCTTTGTGTTACCTTTCATTCGTCCTCCAATTTCATAGTGTGTCCTCTTACTCTAGAAATTCTTTTATTTTTAAAAAAAAGGCTTCCAAATCTCTGTTAATTTGTTTATTATATTTGAATAATACAAGTCTGTCGACTCCCTCCTCTAAGCTGTACATGTTCAGCTCTTGAAATGTTTCCAGATAAGTTTTGTTATGTAGCCTATGGACCATGTTAATGGCTCTTGTCTCCAGCTCTTATCTCTCTTTTTTTTTCGATTTTATGAATGTGTTTGGAGTTAGGGCCTCCAGATATGTACATAACACCCACGATGAGGTCTCACGAGTAACAACCAGATGGTAATATAACCTCCCTCTTCCTGCTTCTAATACCTCTTCTTGTACACTGGATATAAAGTACTGGACTTGCTTTCCCCACTCTTGGCTACTCTGCTTGCTTACCTTCATATCTTCCAAAATTCCAGCCTCAAGGTTCCTTCCCTCTGTTGTTGCTGACATCACCATTAATTCAATATTTTGCTTTTGTATATTGGTGTCCCAATTGCATATTTTACTTTTTGATATATTACATTTAAGATGATAGACTGAGCATTTGTTTTACTCCTTCTGAGGCATCAACCCCAAATCTTTGTATCATCTGCAAAAGACATACCTTCCCTTGTGGACCGCAAATAATATCACTAATTAATACATAAATAAAACATGGACCAGGACTGATTCCTGAGGGGATCCACTGGTTACCAGTCCTCCTTCTAAACTTCTACCATTGACTTAAACACCTCTTGTATCCTATAGCCCAACTTTATCTATAATACTGTCTTTGGAGGAATTCAATTGGCCACGTTACTGTAAAAAGTAACGCAGCCTGCGCACTATTACTGATACTACTGTAATAGTGTGGATCCCCGGCTTTTTGCTTGCAGCTCAGGGAGCCGGGGGCAGAAATCTGTGTTAAAATTACAGTATTAACGGTAATAGGTTTACTGCGGTATTCTGGGGGGAATTGAATTGCCCCCCTTTGCATCAGATCCATAGATTTTCAGTTTGTGAATTAATTTAATGTGGTATACCGTGGCTAAAATGTATATAAGCTGCATCCACTAATCCACCCTGATCTATCGCTTTAGCCACATAGTCAAAAATATCCACTAGATTTATTTCATGATCTCCCAACAAAAAATGAATGCTGCCTTGGATCTTGTAATTTGTTTGATTCCTGTTCTTTTATTAATTACGTTCATTAATTTCCCCACTATTGATGTGAGATGTACTGGTCTATAGGCCGATCATATTCTTTCCTGCTGCCTATTTGTACACTGGTGCTGCATTTGCCATTGTCTAATTCTGTCAACAGTGATTGGTTAAAAAGTATTGTTATTGTCACTGCAAGAACTACTAAGTTCTTTCTAACTCTGCTGGATGTATGCAATCAGGACCCATTGACTTATCTACTTTTAATTTTGATATTTCAAGTAGCACCTCTTCTGTAGTAAATATATATATGTGTCTACAGTGCAGTAGAGTATACATTTCCCCTGTAATGTAGATGACCCATTTGTATTTTCAATAGTAAGAGCAAAATTAGTTATTTAGGCAATTTGCAAGCTCTTCGTCTCCTTCCACATATCCACTTATTTATTATTGCATTTTGACTTTCATACAACCCTCGTTTGTTGCTAAGATCTTTTGTTTACTGTAAAATATACAACTAATTGTTCAGCCTAAATATTGGTTAATAGTATAAATATGTGCTACAGAGATGCTGCAAAAATATATTTGCTAAGGATAAATGATAATGTAAGTATTTTGCATAGTAACGTAAATTGGGTCCCGGAGACTTAGTGCCGACCTCTTTTCAATAGTTTATTTGTGGAAATTCATCCCCAGAGTTTAATTCTCTGTTCTTTTGAAATTGGCAGTATTTAGTAATTGGAAACTTGTATATTTAAATTTAAGCATGAAAGGAGCTGGTCAGAGTTCTAAAACAACATATTTAGTGTCAGATCCAAAATCAACATTTTGAACAACCCTTAATGGCAGTATTCTGTAAAAAAAACAAAATTTCGCATCATTCCCAGCCATATCTTTCTATTTTTATAACTTATGTTACCAACACAGGAGTGTTGCATATGGTCAGAGAAGTACCGGGAGATTAATTCAGTTACGGCTTATCTCAAAACTGGTTGTGTTTGGTTTCTCATTTGGGCATTTAGCACATTCTAAGGTTAGCAGAACAGAACTTGTTATTTTAATGTTAAGTTTTCTTAACTCTGTGCACAGAAATTGAACAGCATCGGGATTCCAAAGAAAGCTCCTATCAAAAATAGTCTTTATTTAGAGCATGACTTGATTGCCAATTTATGCACACGTAGAGCCCATTCACATGTGCGTAAATATACATTCTTTGTAAATAAATTCTCTGCAAAACATCCCCAGTTGTTATGATTCCTATGTTAGGTTTTATGCATATCTGTCAACGCAACGTAAAAATGGGGCTTTTCTTAATATTCATTCTTGTGGGATTTGGGCACCACATTCTGGATTTAAAAATGTGTATATATCTTTAAACAAGTTAACCCGTGCATGATACTCATGCATTCTAGTCAAATCAAGCTACTTAAGGTCTTAAAAAGGTTCTTGTCATGCATTTGGGCCTAGCCCAGGCCTCCTCAGGGGAAGAGCGTTACTTCCCGATGCAAGTGCCCTTTTTAATGTGTGTTCATGAGGTAAAATTACCTCACGAAAATGAGTTTGAGCCCTCAACTCGTAAATTTAGCCTTTACTACCCATCCCACGGGGGAAGGGGGGATGATGGAAATTAACTGACTTCACTATTCTAATTTTTTTGTCAAATAATGTCAGAATACCAAATTTCAGGTCAATTGGATGAGCCCTTTCTAAGAAAATAGTTTTTTCCACACACTAACACACGCCGCTAGGCTTTTACTTTTATATATTAGATAATGCTAAGAATTTAGTAGGTCAGTGTATAACTCCGCCAAGCAGGTGGCGCTGCAGCTTGTTTTGTTTTTTTCACACACAGACTAACACATGCCGCTAGGCTTTTATATTATAGATATGCAGGTCCACTCATTTACATATATTTCAGGCGTATTTATAGAATTCAGATTTAGGCTAAATCTGCATTTTTCACCTGTGTTTGAAATGGTTCTAATGCTTCAAAAGTAGGATCTATGGCATCTTTGTTTTAGTCACCTTGATGAGCAATCCTGGCTGCTGAGCCACGTTTTTCACTTTAAATGGTTAACACTACAGTCTGAGCTATATTAAATATAGTTTGGAGGTGAAAGCTAAACCCCTATTTTCAAGGTGCTGACACCCCTATTTCATCACATTCCTCCCCCTACTACCGGCTTTCATCAACTTGAATGGTCAGACAGGACCATAAATGAGAACCAGAAACGTTGTCAGACGTTGGTAGAGATCAGAACATAAAAGCAGATACAGGATAATATAGCACAGGAACCAGGATGCTAGCACTAAAAGCAAAACACTATCACTGGCAAAGATGGAATGTCAGGACAGGCCTTAAATAATGCAGGCAACCATTCAGGATAACCCAGGTAGCACACCTTCATTGCAGCTCAGACTAATTGAAAGTAAACAGTTCTCACAAACAGGGAAACAGCAACAGAAACAGATAACAGAAGCAGAATCCTAGCAGCTGGTCTGCTCTTAGGTCGACTAAATCCCTATTTTTCAAGGTCCTGACACCACTGTCTTATCACAACTATTATAATCAGTTAGTTTTACTTTTGACACTTTCTCTCCCAATACGTAGATCTTTGCACCATTATTGGAAACAGAATATGATCATCATCATCATCATCATCATTTATTTATATAGCGCCAACATATTCCGTAGCGCTTTACAATTGGGGACAAACGTAATAAACTAATAAACAAACTGGGTAAAACAGACAAAGAGGTGAGAAGGCCCTGCTCGCAAGCTTACAATCTATGGGACAATGGGAGATTGACACATGAGGTTAAGTATACATTTTGCATCTTGGCCCAGCCAGACTGCAAAGGTAGGGTGACTCATAAGCTAAATGATCCTGTCACACAACAATGTTATTCCGGGGGTAGTTGTCTTGTGTGAAATTGTGTAACAGGCTAAAGGTAGTGAGGTTAAGATGGTGGTTGAGGAATATTATAAGCTTGTCTGAATAGGTAGGTTTTCAGAGAACGCTTGAAAGTTTGTAGAACAGAGGAGAGTCTTATTGTGCGAGGGAGAGAGTTCCATAGAGTGGGTGCAGCCCGAAAAAAGTCCTGTAACCGGGAATGGGAGGATGTAATGAGGGTGGATGAAAGACGCAGATCTTTTGCAGAACGGAGTTGCCGAGTTGGGAGATATTTTGAGACAAGAGAGGAGATGTATGTTGGTGCAGCTTTGTTGATGGCCTTGTAGGTTAGTAAAAGTATTTTATATTGGATTCGGCAGAAGACAGGCAGCCAGTGTAGAGACATAGAGAGTGATTCAACAGAGGAATAGCTATTTGCAAGGAAAATCAGTCTTGCCGAAGCATGCAAAATAGATTTTAGGGGTTTGAGTCTGTTTTTGGGAAGACCAGTAAGGAGGGAATTGCAATAGTCAATGCGGGAGATGATTAGTGCATGAATTAAGGTTTTAGCAGTGTCTTGTGTGAGATATGTGCGGATTCTGGAAATGTTCTTTAGATGTATGTAATATGATTTAGATATAGAGTCAATGTGGGGAACAAAGGATAGGCGTGAATCAAGGATTACACCTAGGCAGCGAGCTTGTGGGGTGGGATTTATGGTCATGTTATCAACAGAGATAGAAATGTCAGGTATGCTCTTGTTGGCGGGTGGGAATATTATTAACTCTGTTTTAGAAAGATTAAGTTTGAGTTGACGAGAGGCCATCCAAGATGAAATGGCAGAAAGACAGTCAGTTACACGGGACAACACAGATGTCGAGATATCAGGAGAGGATAGATAGATTTGGGTATCATCCGCATAGAGATGATACTGAAAGCCAAAGGAACTTATTAGATTTCCAAGAGAAGCGGTATAGATAGAGAACAGCAGAGGACCTAGCACCGAGCCTTGTGGTACTCCAACTGATAGGGGAAGCGGAGCAGAGATGGCTCCAGAGAAATTAACAGTGAAAGAGCGATTAGAGAGGTAAGATGAGAACCAGGATAGAACTGTGTCTTGAAGACCTAGGGATTGCAGCGTTTGTATGAGAAGAGAGTGGTCAACGGTGTCAAATGCAGCCGAGAGATCAAGGAGAATTAGGAGAGAGTAATGGCGTTCAGTCTTAGCAGTGATCAGATCATTAACAACCTTGGTCAGCGCAGTCTCTGTGGAGTGTTGAGAACGAAAGCCAGACTGAAGAGGATCCAACAGGTTGTTTGCGGAAAGAAAGCGTGTGAGGCGAGTGTAGGCAAGTCTCTCTAGAAGCTTGGAGGGGCAAGGGAGCTGAGAGATGGGACGGTAATTTGAGAGAGAGTTTGGGTCGGAGTTTTGTTTTTTTAGAATAGGAGTAATCACTGCATGCTTGTATAGTGATGGAAAGATGCCAGTAGAGAGTGAGAGATTACAGATTTGAGTTAGAGGTGAAATGAGCACAGAAGACAGGGATCTACCAATTTGCGAGGGAATAGGATCAAGAGGACAGGAGGTAGAGTAGGAAGATAAGAAGAGCGTAGAAATTTCCTCTTCATTTGTGGGGTCAAATGAAGAAAGGGTGTCAGAGGGTAGTGGGAAGGAAATGAGCTGATGGCTTGTTGAGGAAGAGGATACCATTTCTAGTCTGATCTTGTCAATCTTGTCCTTGAAGTAGGAAGCAAGATCCTGAGCACTGATAGTAGATGGAGGGTTCGGGGTGGGAGGATTGAGAAGATGATTAAATGTATTGAAAAGGCGTTTGGGGTTAGAAGCCTGAGCATAGATAAGAGATTGAAAGTATGTTTGTTTTGCAGTGTCCAGAGCATTTCGATAGGAGTGGTAGACAGAAGTATATGTGAAGAAGTCATTAGAGCTTCGAGATTTACGCCAGTGACGTTCTGCTTTACGGGACAGTTTTTGAAGATTTCGTGTTGCTTTGGTGTGCCACGGTTGACATCGAAGTCGACGTGTAGTATGAAGTGTCGCTGGAGCCACTTGATCAAGGGCCGTTGCTAAGGTTAGGTGAAAATGAGGTACTGCCATCTCAGGGGATGAGAATGTAGAGATAGGGGAGAAAAGGTGTTGGAGAGAGGTGGAAAATTGTTGAAGATTAATAGAATTAAGATTTCTACGAGTATGAGGAGGCTTGGTTGAGTCAGACAGTAGAGAGGTTAGAGCAGTGGGGGTGAGAGTGTAGCTGATAAGGTGATGATCCGAGAGGGGGAAGGGTGTATTAATAAAATTAGAAACTGAGCATAGTCTAGAGAAAACAAGATCAAGGCAGTGGCCATCCTTATGAGTAGATGATTCAATCCACTGGGAGAGGTCAAGTGAGGATGTTAGAGAGAGTAGTTTGGAAGCAGCTTTGGAAGGTGGGTTATCAATGGGGATGTTGAAGTCACCCATGATGATGGTGGGGATGTCTGAAGATAAGAAGTGAGGGAGCCATGCAGAGAAATCCTCAATAAATTGTTGGTGTGCTCCAGGGGGACGATAGATCACCGCAACACGTAGGGAGAATGGATTAAAAATGCGAATAGCATGTACTTCAAAAGATGTGAACGTGAGTGATGGGACATTTGGTAGAACTGTGTATGTGCACTGTGGGGAGAGAAGTAGTCCAACCCCACCTCCTTGTCTGCCTTCAGGTCTGGAGGTGTGGGTGAGATGGAGGCCACCATGTGAAAGTGCTGCAGGTGAGGCAGTGTCTGATTGCATGAGCCATGTTTCTGTTATTGCCAGAAGGTTGAGGTTTTTTGAGAGGAAGAGATCATGAACGGAGGTAAGTTTGTTACAAACAGAGCGTGCATTCCAAAGGGCACATTTAAAGGACTTGGGAAGAGAGGGTAGACAGGTGATGAGGTTTGCTATAGAACGGTAGTGTTCTGATGTATGTGTGTGTGAGGAGTGTGGGGGACCTGGATTAGGTGATATATCACCAGCTAATAGAAGCAGAGTGAGCGAAAGATAGGCAATATGATGGTAATAAAAAGAAACATTATACAGCCTTGTAAATGGGGCTTCAATCTCCACTTACTTGTTTACTGATCGCTTGGAAGCTGCACTGATTGCTAGCGTTACATGTCAGTCTACTGTTTATTTCCCAGATGAATGGTTTGGCTGGTTTGACAGAAATATTTGTGGTTCTGAAAAGATGTTCAGAAGCTTTGTAGGTCTCAAAACAAGGAGAATATCCACTGACAGGCATGACACAATCCGTTTTACAAGCAGAGAAATTGCTTACAGCTAACTTTTTGATAACTGGCATGCATAATAGTCATATTAAAAAGCCTTCTGTTTATAACTACAAACACGGGCGCTAGGCCAGTAAACTTAATTCACAACACAAGAATATAGAGCGATACTCAGCTATCTCTGCAATACTGGCCCAGTGCACTAAAGGACAACTTACAGCTTTGCCGGGCCAGTCTTAGGGCATATACACATGTGTGACCTGCATAGATGGTTCACGCATGCACAGTGGAACTGAAAGCCAATACATTTTCAGTTTCACTTAGTGAACAAAAACTAAATAAGTTGCTAAAAATATAAAAATATCTGTAAACATTTTAACACATAGAAACAATGCTTTATTGAAAAATAAAAAATGTCTTTGATTTTCTTCTGTTATCGCCATCCTAAGAGGCTGAAGGATTGCTGTAGTACTCATACTGCAATGCACCGTAGCCAAGGATATGTCTCGGTCTGCTGTCATCATCATCATCATTTATTTATATAGCGCCAGCGAATTCCGTAGCGCTTTACAATTGAGAACAAACATTAATAAAACAAAACTGGGTAATACATACAGACAGAGAGGTAAGAGAACCCTGCTCGCAAGCTTACAATCTATGGGACAATGGGAGTTTGAAACACAAGGGCACGTGCTACATCATATTGCACAATAGACCAGCTAGAATACAAAGGTAAAAGTACTGAGTGGGCTGTGTGTGTACCAATTTTGGTCAGTGGGTTGTTGTCTTGTGTTAGCTGTGTAGAGGGTGGTAATAGGGGAGATTAAGATGCTGGTTGAGGAATATCATAAGCTTGCCTGAAGAGGTGGGTTTTCAGAGAATGCTTGAAGGTTTGGAGACTAGAGGAAAGTCTTACTGTGTGAGGGAGGGAATTCCACAAAGTGGGTGCAGCCCGAAAAAAGTCCTGTAACCGAGAATCGGAGGATGTGAGGAGAGTGGAAGAGACACGCATATCTTGTGCAGAACGGAGGTGTCGAGTAGGGAGATATTTTGAGACAAGTGAGGAAATATATGTCGGTGCAATTTAGTTGACGGCTTTGTATGTTAGTAGAAGAATTTTATATTGGATTCGTTGAAATACAGGCAGCCAATGTAGAGACTGACAGAGTGGCTCAGCAGAGGAATAACGGTTAGTAAGGAAAATCAATCTAGCCGCTGCGTGCATAATAGATTGTAGGGGTTCAAGTCTGACTTTGGGAAGACCAGTAAGGAGGGAATTGCAATAGTCAATGCGGGAGATGATTAGTGCATGAATTAATGTTTTTGCGGTGTCTTGTGTGAGATATGTGCGTATTCTGGAAATGTTCTTTAGATGTATGTAACATGATTTAGATATAGAGTTGATGTGTGCTGTCAGACTAAGACATATCTCCCCCTTCCCTAAAAGCTGATTGATGAGAACTAGATCCTTGATACTTATACCCTGGTATGTAAAAACACAGATTTAAAACAGGATGTATTCTACATGTATAATCACATCAGAAGGCTATATCATGCTATGCAGACAACACGTAGATTCACCTACCAAACAGCAAACTGTCCCAAGATCTTGCTTTCAAATATTACTCAGGGTTCTAATTATTAAAGGGTGAAAAGCCCTATGGCCAGAAATAGGCTTCGCTCTATACATCAAGGGCCTTGTGTAGAGTCTAATGTAAATTACACTTAAAGCATGGGGTCCCCCCAAAAATCGTGGGGTTCCCCTAAAATTACTAGTACTAGCACCAGGTTTTGCCAGCCAGTCCTGAGTTCAGGCCGTGGGAAATCACTCATGTTACAAGGTAGGTATTTTACTTAGCAGAGCTTGTTGTTCTAGGCTTAGAGGTCCTTTACTTTCTACAAATGAGGACAGTAGAAGCAGATAGTGGAAACCAGAGACCAGAACATAGCAAGCAGAACCGGGATAATGATCCATGTTAAAAATGAGGGATATCATCAAGGGAAACATTACTGGGAATATTTCAAAACCTGGGACTATTCTTGGAAATAATCAATCAGGAACAGAGGCGTAATAGCTCTGTATATAGCAGAGGGCGAGGTTGAGATGTAACTGACATGATGAGAGAACACCCGCTGTAACTGCAACTGACGTGGATATGAATTGTGTACCTTGTATAAGTATATGAAATAGTATATTCTTACGTAAACTACAGGACAATAATATAGTATAGATATACTGTAAAATCGTACGTAAAATACCTATAGTATACAATGTAGTATTTTTTATAAAGTACTATACACAGTCCTGATAATATAATATATTTAAACGAGTATCTTTTAACAAAAATAATATAAAAAATAAGAATAAAAGCTATCCTCACAAGCACACCAACTTCAATTAAAATCATTCATTGGTTTTAAAAAGTCACAAGTTATTTTCTCTTCAGTAGGTTTGTTTTACTGGGTGAAGCACTTAATTAAAAGCTAATTCCACCCAAAATTTAAAATGTAGCTATTGGTGGAATTTGTTAAGTAGCAGTTTGCTTTTATGTTTAACTTATGTGTGTTCTGGGAATCCACAGAATCAGACGGGTACCCCCAAAGTCTGCCGCCGTTTGTCCTCTCTCCTGGTGGCAGCGTTTCGTTGATAGATCACATGTACGAATAAAGGCTTCTTCAGGAGCGAGAAGAATGTACCAGGACCACGGCATACTTTTATGTATGCGTTTTTTTTTACACACTATATTAGACAATTAATTGCAAAGTTCTCTGACATAAGTGTATTAATTTCACGTTTCACAAGACTTATAATATATATATATATATATATATATATATATATATATATATCATACTTGCCAACATTTGTTTTCTGGCTTCCGGGAGATGCCGGCTGGAACGTGGGCGTACAGGGGGCGGGGCGCCGAGATTGCATCATTTTAGCCCCGCCCCCTTGACGTGATGACGCAAATCGCGTCATTTTACAGCGGGGGCAGGGCTAAACGCCGCGATTCCGGGTGAATTGAATTTTGCCGATCAGGGAGATTGCCACACTCGCCCGGGAGTCCGGGAGACTCTCGCAAAATGCGGGAGTCTCCCGGACATTTCGGGAGAGTTGGCAAGTATGATATATATATATATATATATAATAGGTGATATTGTGTCTTGTGCATTGATGCCTCATATTTTTACACAGGAAAAGACACAGCTGTTAAGAAATCTGTTTGGGTATCAGACATCTTTTTTTCCTTCATCTGTCTGCTGATGAATGTGACTTGTATAACCCCATCTTCAGGTTCTCCCCCACGTAGACCCATCCTGCCATGACTCTGGACACAGTTATTTTGTTTTCAGTATTTCAAATATAACTGTAGAACAGGAATAAAACTAATTCTAAACCTGAACAAGTTCAGAGAACCTGTTATGTTTTACTATCGACAACTGGCGCTGATTTATTCAAACAGATGTCAGCTTTTAAGATGTCTGGTCCATGACTGAAACCCCCCACTCATTGCAGACATTAACGTGAGTGCAGAAGAAAAAAAGTGTTTCTTAAACACTGGAGAACAAGGAACAGTAATTATAGTCCAGACAATGTGCAGAAACCTTAACTTCAGCGCATTACAATAGATGCTCACAGCTCTACAAATACAGCGATTTGCTTTTTAAAGAACGTTTGCCCAACTACTAAAACATTTTATGGTTCCATGTCTGAGACTCCCATCAGATAAGGACCCATAAATGAGATACTCAGGGGTGCTCTGCTTGTGCTGTTTCCTCCAATCTAACCGTGTAGCAAAAATATTATTTTTAAAAATTATTATTGCAGTATTGCGTTAGCCAGAAAAATCTGTGTGATGTTATATACTTTCAGGTCAAAAAAGACAAAAATATTCTAGGAGTGATACCTTTATTGGTTAATCAAATCTAACCGTAAGAAGAAGCTTAACGGTAGACTGTGTACAATGGGAAGTTGTCAATACATCTGAAATGATGGCTGGTAGGTGTTTACATGAGATAAAAGAGGCAGGAAGGGTGCATTGACTTAGTTTTCAGGCAGCCAAATATAATTTTGCTGTCCTTTGAGTTAGCAGAGTGCACGCCTTGGCCTATACTTGAAAAGCATCTTTCTATAAATTGTGATGGGACTAGACTTCTGCTTAGGTGCACAACGTGGGTCTCTAAAAGATAATTCAGACTTAAATTAGCTTTAATTGACAGCAACTGTTTAGAAAACAAAGCAACACACCCTGATTGTGATCGGGACAGATGGGGATTCGGCCCAGTTCAAAGTCCAAGCTGAGCCAGATTATCGCCATAGTAAACTGACTATGTGGACTACTAACTTCTTGCAGTCCACGCAGTCACATCCCGCCGAGGCTTCAAGTGCAGCACCGTCTTCTCCTGAGACTACATATGTAGCTTTGGTTGGGGAGAAGCCAAGAAGCGGACACACCGGATTCCTCTATACAGCCCTCGGCACAGGGTAGGTATCCTCTGCTCAGCATGTGAGGAGCTAGAGAGAACCTCTCTGAGAAATTGAATACGGTCAGCTAGCTCCTGCCTTGTTGTGGCTATTTGCAAATATGTATCTGTTACCTTATTTATTACAAAGAATTCCAATGTATATCGCAACCCTTTAAGTTTATGCTTTACCTTTGGGCAGTCAGTGCATGACACAAGCACTACCCTACAAACCTGTTACCTATCCCTAACAATACTACTAAAATACTTTGTCTTACCTGCTAAGATCTGACCTCAGTAAGGTGTTCTATATGACCATAGTCAACTGTACCTTAAAAAAATAATTTTAGATCCTTGTTGTGACACTGTAAAGAGATTGGACACACTAAGCATCATTTGCAATAGTGTAAACCTGTGGTTCACAGCGCAAATTATGTTTGGTGACGTCATGCTCTATCATTGTGTGCATTTCACTTTACGACCAGATATTTAATTTACATAAAAAGAGGCATGGACGGGGCATTGACCTTGTTTTCAGGTAGCCACATATAGTTTTTCCGTGCTCTGAGTCCAGGCCTTGGTCTATACTTTCATGAGAAGCATCTTTCTTCAAATTGTGATGGGATTAGACATAAAGGTAAAATTACCTCTTCCCGGTCATACAAGACCTTACTGAGCCCCCTACTGATCTTCAAATGGGTGTAGTGACACATTTCAATCCTGATAGCCAGATACGCACTTTGGGGGGTTTCCTTTTGCCCAGAAACCCCTCTACACCATGGTTTCACTCCGGATTACCCTCATTCATGAGGCTAATCTGGCTGCAGCAGAGTTTCCTCTGAGTCTCCCCTATTTCCGATTGCACTGACACAGTTTCAGTGTGATCGGCAGCAGAAAGCTGCCTATGATCGCCACACTAATATTCATGTCCCAGAATGCCGTGCCTGTGAAGTGTGTACTTCTTCTGTCAGCTGTATAGGAGGACGCACAGCAGAGGGACCTGGCTTTAGTTAAGTGAGTTGGAGTTCGGCATTGAGAGGCACGAGCACATATTACCCCATAAACTAACCATATTAAAGTGGATGAATTGTAATTTAATTTTGGTAAACACTGTTTTTAAAGGAAAAGTGGAAAATTAATGGAATTTAAGATGATAAAATCTAAGGGAACAGGAGGAAATGTGTTCCACAGGAACATACAATAGTGTATTGGATGTATATTGACCTTTCAGCGCATAGAACACTTCCGACTTCCTACAGTTTCATGGGCAGAACGGGGAGGTCAATGGGCGGATGCACTAGTCAATGTACAGTAAGGGTGAGCCAAGCTCAATCGCACGCAGCACCTCCCGAATCAGGCATTGGCCATCTGTAAAGAAACATGTTGTTCTGACGCACCAATCCCACCACTTACAGGTCAGGTGTAAGTGTCCAGTGATAGTGATGACGGTTGCGTAGACATGCTAGAATCAAGAGCATCTGTAAAAATGCATTTTATATACAGTAAACATTAAAATCATCCTGATAATTGTATATCATAGAAAAAAATGAAAATAATTAACTTTTTTAATGTTTCTTTCATTTAATATTATATTACTAACAGGTGACAATAATTGAATACATTGTGTTTTCTGTGCACTCTCCTGGGACTTTATATTGCACATTGTACATATCCTGCACTGTGTTGTGTCTGTCTGAATACGGCCAATAAGTGTCATATAGACAGAGCCTACCTAGACCCGTGAGCAAGAGACGTATCTTCAGATCCCCTTCTAGTTGAATACGGACGTGCGTATGCCCAAATTACCTGCATTTTTTTTTAAATACCTTTATTTTGTGTGCCTTAATGAATCGGGCCCTTAGTGTTTAATTTTATGTTTTATTTGGAATATACCTCCCAGTGTCCTTTCACTCTGATGATTAATTTAAGACATAAGGGGTTAAAAGAGCAGTAATTTAGTTGAAAATAGGAAATAATCCTGTTGGAAGAGTGTTCGGTACAGGTGACAGATCAGAGGGGGCTTGTAATATGCAGAATAATTTACAATAGGGGGTGCATTATTCCCTTTAAAATACAAGTTTTATAATGAGCACTAAACTAATGACATCTGAACTGACGGATTATAAGCAATGACATTGAAATTCCCTGTTTATACAGATATTATTTACAGGAGTGTATACATATATTAACATCACTTGTTGAGTTACAAAAATGTTAAATCAAACTTAATTGGATTTTCCTGTGATTTCTAAGGAAGGTAGTTAGTTCTACCTGCAGTTGGAAACTCCTCTAAGGCTTTATGTACTCAGAGAATTCTAGTTCCTATAGTAAACCGTTGTTTTATTACATTCCCATGTGAGTAGTAATCTAATCTACTATTTCTTCATTTTGTACTGAACTGTTATTTTGGGTATATTTAGTATGTAAGCTTTTTAAAAAATACACTCGGTCTGCTAAGAGGAGTTTTTGTGTTAAATCGCACCTGTTCATTATAAATTGTGAAATCTAAAAAAATTTGGAATAAATTATAGTATGTTCATTAGAATTAATATAAGTCCCACTGGAATCTGCTCCTCAGTTGCTCAGCAGCCTGTTCATTGTCACTTCCATAGAGCTCTATTGAAGAGCTGTGGATGGATTGAGTCCTCCAGCACAACGAGGGAGGTTCTGGCGTGGAGAGAACCTTTGTTTATTTTTCAGAGGCTTTTGTATCCAACAAAAGTGGTCAAAATCGTTTAAGGGGTAGATATTGATGATTTTTGAAGAGAGTCTGAATAGTTATGTAGGGAGTAACATTACGATGGAGCAGGGTTGCCAACCATTGAAAATATTAGTTACTGGTAATTTTATAAAAAACATTAGCATGGTGGCTATATTAGATCAGTTAATGAAATTATTAGAATACTTATTAAATTGTTATCTCTATAGAGACCTGAGCAGGAAGGATTCCTGTTTAATTGTTAAAGGGATAAGTAATGTATGTGAGGGTGTTGTATTTACATTTTGTTTTATATGGTAAATGTGACTCGCTTTTTATTAATAAGACATTATTCTCTTCTGCATCTGATCGCATTACCCTATTTGTGGGCAACAAAATGATGTATTAAAATGTGTTTTTATTTCACTACTAGGTTTTGTACAAATAGGAGAATGCCACTTCTGCCTTCAGTACTAACACAGACGCCTAATGTTTGTGTATCCTATGCTTCTGTTGGGCATACACACACTGGTACTCTGGATATGTACACACTGGTACTCTTGGCATGTGCACACCGGTACGATGGGCATACACACACTGGTACTCTTGGCATGTGCACACTGGTATGATGGGCATACACACTCTGGTACTCTGGATATGTACACACTGGTACTCTTGGCATGTGCACACCGGTAAGATGGGCATACACACACTGGTACTCTTGGCATGTGCACACTGGTATGATGGGCATACACACTCTGGTACTCTGGATATGTACACACTGGTACTCTAAACATGCACACTCTGGAATGCTATACATGCACACACTCGTATGCTGGGCATACACACACTGGTACTCTGGACATGCACACACTGGTACAATGGGCATACACACACTGGTACTCTGGTTATGTACACACTAGTACGATGGGCATACACACTCTGGAATGCTATAGATGCACACACTGGTACGCTGGGCATGCGCACACTGGTACTCTGGGCATGCGCACACTGGTACTCTGGGCATGCGCACACTGGTCCTCTGGGCATACACACACACAGGTAAGATGGGCATGCGCACACTGGTACTCTGGGCATACGCACACTGGTACTCTGGGCATGCACATACTGGTACGCTAGGCATGCGCCCACTGGTACTCTGGGCATGCGCACACTGGTCTTCTGGGCACACACACACAGGTATGCCGTGCACACGTCTGGTGTAAGTAGTTTCTGAGTTGTTCACATTAGAAGTTGTAAGTATGCCTTTTCTTGCCTGCGTCTTTTCCTACGTACGCGAAAAGTGCATATATTTCATATATAAATGATCCCCACAGTTATCATATCTGAAAGTTAAAATGCATTTCATATTGTATTTTTGTTTTACAGTGCTTTTTAAAAAAATTGCATAAAATTATAAAAAATATATTTTCTATTGATGGTGTGGCTTTCTAGTAATCTAGTATCATATTTAGATTTCTTTGTGTAGCCATGGGATGGCTGGCATAGGTAATGAGGTAAACGCTTCCAATAATGATGCCATTATTTATTACAAGTCAATGTTACATCTGGATAATGAAGGCTAGGCTGAGATAACTCTGACCCTTAATTCAGCAATACTAAAAGGGATTAAAAGGCTGTTTTCCCCTAAGATCGAATTAACGGTTCGTGTCATTAAAAATATTTAAATAACAGTATGGCCATCTGTAGTCACGTAGCCTGCAGCTGTTACATGCTGCTCATAAACACTACGCTTTAATATACACCACAAGCTGTAGTTATTGTAGCAGTTTTAATTGTACTTATTAAAATGTTTTTATTTTCTCAATACCCACATAACTGCAGCATGGTTATATGGCATCCTAGGAACATTGTTTGCAGAAAAGAGTTATGGTAGTAAACACGGTTTGTGCCATTTACAAATGACAGGGCACATACTATAGTCATAGTCACAGCATTGCCTAATAAGCATCATTGAACCTAGTTTCGCTTAGCTGTCTTACATGAGTGCATCCTATGCTACTGGTACTATGACCTTTAGCAAATCCATTATGGATGTGCCAGACAAATTAAAATTAAAATGACTGTAAAGAAGAGTGACAGGAGACATGTACCTGGCGCTGTTTCCTGTTAGTCCTTATGATTTCCTAGTTTGGCAACCTAGTGCCTTATTTCCAGTGCAGCTTCCACCTGCTGCAATATTTCCTGTGTTATTCATTCCCGCACACAAAGTACGCCCTAGACCGGCCCCTGGGGCCGTAGCCTCCGTGGCACACGTATCAAAACCCGTACCTCGAGGGTCCCTGGTGAAGACCGGTGTCATCGTATTCTAAACATCACAGTATTTTTTAAAATGACAGCCACCTATGTTCCTAATAGAGGGCTTGGGGAAGCACCTATGTATGATCGCTTCAGGGGCAAACGCAGGATTTGTAGAGGGGGGTTTCCACACCACGCCGCCAGTGGGCGTGACAAGCAGCATGGGGGCGTGGCTATAATTTTAGACAGTGCTTGGCTGCTCTCCAACTCTTCCTATCCCCATAATATACATGGGCAATGCTACGTACGCTACTGTTAGGTGCACTCAGCTCTCCCTTTTGAAGCAGAGGAGTGTGAAGCAGGAGCAGGGTCCAGCCACCTCAATTATACAGTGTATCAGGCTTGGAGGGGGGTTTCCAGGCACTAGGAACCCCCCTCTCGGTTTGCCTATGCGCTTTGCGCACTAACCAGTTTGTAATTACTGGCACGGACTGTTACTGTCATTGCTTTCTATGTGGCATGACACAGTTAGCCCCCTGGACCCAGGATTTACCCCCCCCCCACTATCGGGCTGCTTCTTCTGTGCTGTACCATAACCTCACCTCTGCCATAGTTCTACATGGTCCCCACTATTATCGTATCTAATCTGTAGCAAAATAGATATACAATTCATTGATTAAATCTTTATAGCATGTTAATAATACGTTACTCATATATCTAGGAATTAAATAAAAGTAGATATTAAAATGCATTATGCCCAGGTCTTTGTGGCCACTTTGCATGTCTGGGCTGCCTAGGGGCCCCATGTGGGTTGCAAAAACGAAGACTGTAGATTGTTACGCCACTGTCTCGGCACTTACATAGAAGGAGAAATTTCTTCAGATTAGTTAGGAGATGGCAGCAAGCTGTTTCCTCTTCACACACAGCATTTAAATAATAGTTTAATACACATATCTGTCACATGCATGAAGCCATCAACTTTATAGTTGTACATTACAAGTTATGTAATACTAGCTTCAGAATGATATGAGCTGTGTAACTTTTTTAACCTGGCAAACGTTCATGTAACAAGAAGGAAGTATATGTGAGATAGGTATACAGTATGTCTGTCTCTGAGCCACGCAGTGGATTGTGCTATAGTCAGTGCCGTAACTAGACATTTTAGTGCCCTGGGCGAGACAGGGCACCGGCGCCCCCCATCTAAGTGGGAGTGTCAATAGTCGAGTGGGCGTGGTCAACCTGCTGTGGGGGCGTGGCTAGCGCTTTACAAGTTCTAGACCGCACTGAAACCCCTCCCTCCCCATTCTTCACGGTCTGGCTTTGTAAGGCTCTTTATGTAAACACCTCCATAGAATCAAAGTACTTTAAATGCAGGTGTCACATGCTAGCTGTATAAAAAATGAATTGTTTTTTTAAATAAAACTCACTGAAACAAATTAAAACATAATTGTAACGGTACCATCTGTATCACACTGCCCCTTCATCCCACTGTGCCCTCCATCACAGTTTCTCCTTTATCACACCGTGCCATGGAGCCATCTTTATCACATTGTGCTCCCTTATCACCATCACACGAAATTATTATATATATATATATATATATATATATATATATATATACACACACACACACATACAATATCAAGAGCCTCCTAGTGTCCGCCATACAATACAGAGAGCATTCCTGTGACCTCCATACTATACAGAGAGCATTCCTGTGACCACCATACTATATGGAGAGCATTCCTATGACCGCCATACTATACGGAGAGCATTCCTATGACCGCCATACTATACGGAGAGCATTCCTGTGACCTCCATACTATACAGAGAGCATGCCTATGGCCACCATACTATACAGAGAGCATGCCTATGACCATCATACTATACAGAGAGCATTCCTGTGACCACCATACTATACAGAGAGCATTCCTATGACCACTATACTATACAGAGAGCATTACTGTGACCTCCATACCATACAGAGAGCATTCCTATGACCTCCATACCATACAGAGAGCATTCCTATGACCACCATACTATACAGAGAGCATTCCTATGACCACCATACTATACAGAGAGCATTCCTGTGACCTCCATACCATACAGAGAGCATTCCTGTGACCGCCATACTATACAGAGAGCATTGCTATGACCACCATACTATACAGAGAGCATTCCTATGACCACCATACTATACAGAGAGCATTCCTGTGACCTCCATACCATACAGAGAGCATTCCTGTGACCGCCATACTATACAGAAAGCATTCCTGTGACCTCCATACCATACAGAGAGCATTCCTGTGACCTCCATACCATACAGAGAGCATTCCTGTGACCTCCATACCATACAGAGAGCATTCCTGTGACCTCCATACTATACAGAGAGCATTTCTGTGATGGAGAGGGTGCAGAGGTTACAGCTGTATTTCGGGGGTCCAGGAGTCAGAATTGACAGGTGTCAGGGATCAGAAGGAAGGGAAACATATCTGGATAGAAACAGTGGGAACTGATATGCAGGGCAAGGAAAGGTCAATGATGGGGGCTCTGTACTGTACCGAGAGTTGGGAGGGGCACTGGAGTCATAGTTATCAGGAGCAGAGGTGAGAGTATTGGTGGAACGCAGGGCTGTCAGGAGGAGCTGGGGATGCTGGAAGGGGCAGTCCTGGAAGCAGAGAGCTGCTAACACACACAGTATGTGATATAACAGACCAGTGCTTAGGGAGAGAACAACTAATGGAGCTGACAGATCCCCCTCCCCCTCACTTACTTAAGGTCTGTTCTCAGCTTCCCGCAGTGTTGGCTCTTCTGCACTGACAGCATGGTGACATCATCAGTGATGCTGCAGTGACAGGGAGCCGGAGTTATTTTCCATAGTCCTTTCATGGACCAGCCACCACACTAGCCCCTCCCCCCTCTCGCGGCACCCCCCCCTTTCCCCCCACCCCCGACTCGCGGGTGGGGGGAACGGGGTGGGTGTAACACAGAGGGGAAGGTAGCGGGCAGCTGCTGCGCCCCCTCAGGCTTGCGCCCGGGGCGACGGCACCGCCCGCACCACCCTAGTTACTGTTCTGGCTATAGTGCTCGGGACCACAAGCATATTATTGTATGTACGCGCACAGAGAGACACTGGTATGTACCCACACAGACAATGGTGTGTATGCGCACAGAGAGATAATGGTATGTACACACACAGACAATGGTATATGTACGCACACAGAGATACAATGGTATGTACGCACACAGACAATGGTATGTACGCACACAAACAATGGTATGTACGCACACAGACAATGGTATATACGCGCACATAGAGACAATGGTATGTACGCACACAGACAATGGTATGTATGCGCACAGACAATGGTATGTATGCGCACAGACAGACAATGGTATGTACGCACACAGAGAGACAATGGTATGTACGCAGACAGAGAGACACTGGTATGTACGCGCACAGAGAGACAATGGTATGTACGCGCACAGAGAGATATTGGTATGTACACACACAGACAATGGTATGTACGCACACAGAGATACAATGGTATGTACGCGCACAGAGAGATATTGGTATGTACACACACAAACAATGGTATGTACGCACACAGACAATGGTATGTACGCACACAGAGAGACAATGGTATGTACGCACACAGACAATGGTATGTACATGCACAGACAATGGTGTGTACGCACACAGACAATGGTATGTACGCACACAGAGAGACAATGGTATGTAAGCACACAGACAATGGTATGTAAGCACACAGACAATGGTATGTACATGCACAGACAATGGTGTGTACGTACACAAAGAGACAATGGTATGTACATGCACAGACAATGGTGTGTACGCACACAGAGAGACAATGGTATGTACGCGCACAGAGAGACACTGGTATGTACGCACACAGAGAGACACTGGTATGTACGCACACAGAGAGACAATGGTATGTACGCACACAGAGAGACATTGGTATGTACGCACACAGAGATACAATGGTATGTACGCACACAGACAATGGTATATACGCGCACAGAGAGACAATGGTATGTACGTACACAGACAATGGTATGTACACGCATAGAGAGATAATGGTATGTACGCACACAGAGATACAATGGTATGTACGCACACAGACAATGGTATGTACGCGCACAGAGAGACAATGGTGTGTACGCACACAGACAATGGTATGTACACGCACAGAGAGACAATGGTGTGTACGCACACAGACAATGGTATGTACGCGCACAGAGAGACAATGGTGTGTACGCACACAGACAATGGTGTGTACGCACACAGACAATGGTATGTACGCGCACAGAGAGACAATGGTATGTACGCACACAGAGAGACAATGGTATGTACGCGCACAGAGAGACACTGGTATGTACGCACACAGAGATACAATGGTATGTACGCACACAGACAATGGTATATACGCGCACAGAGAGACAATGGTATGTACGTACACAGACAATGGTATGTATGCGCACAGAGAGATAATGGTATGTACGCACACAGACAATGGTATGTACGCCCACAGAGATACAATGGTATGTACGCACACAGACAATGGTATGTACGCGCACAGAGATACAATGGTATGTACGCACACAGACAATGGTATGTACGCACACAGAGATACAATGGTGTGTACGCACACAGACAATGGTATGTACGCGCACAGAGAGATAATGGTATGTACGCACACAGACAATGGTATGTACGCGCACCGAGAGACAATGGTATGTACGTACACAGAGATACAATGGTGTGTACGCACACAGACAATGGTATGTACGCGCACAGAGAGACAATGGTGTGTACGCACACTGGCACAGTATTGCTTTCACTGAATAATAAAAAAAATACTTTGTATAAAATTTGGTAGTACTGACTCTATTTGCTGCATCTTCATTCTTTACCAGTATTGTGTGAATTTTTAATGTAAAAATCATAGTATCTCTTTGAAAATCTGACTAGTGTCATTAACTTCTGAACATAGGGGTCGTGTTATTCACATGTATAATATGTGACTAGAGGCGCACATACTGTATAAACATCACATACTTTTGTCCGCTTTGTATGTACAGTATGGTGCCCTAAAGAAATAAACCTAAGTAACACTTATATTTATCCCTACAATGCCTTTGTGTATATGTGTTTAAACATGCTCTCAAAGTTCAATTTATTGTTACTTTATTTCCATAAACAATGCCATATACTAGTCCGCTATCTGGAATTATTACTATTTATTGATGTGACCATTAGCACTAAATTTATTTCAGAGCCAAACTAGAGTGCAAAAATGATTATTATCCAGAAAGTGGAAGGTTTGCACAATCATTTGTAAAATGTGTCTGTTTTACACAGCACGTCCCTTTCACTGTATAATTATAACGTCTTATATTACATTTTTACTCCCGTTACTTTGTGTGGAAAAGAGATTTGCAGCGAACTCCACACTCCTTCAATACATATGGGATTAAAACATCATTGGATAATAAGGTCATATTCCTGCCCAAAATTTAAGGTAATTTGTTAGTCATTTACAATAAAAAGATTATGCCTCTTGGGAGCTTCTCATGTGCCTTAGCCTGAGTAATCATGGTGAAAAACCAAAGCTATTCAGACCATTGTTAGGATAAGAGAGGAGACAGAAGGGAATTCATTCTGTAACCGACTGGCTAGACAGAAAATTAACACCAGCATTCTTAAAGTGATGGTCACAATGACACTGGTCTTAGTTCTCATTCAAACGCTACTAACTGTTTGTAAGGAACCAATACCTGCCCTACGGATTTATGGGTAGTATTTTAAAGCCAGAGTATGTTTGTTTTGCGATGGTGACTTGGATTTTTCTTTCATTGTTAATTACAACCAGAATGCGGATTGCTGGACCAATGAAATAAGGATAGTTGCCTACACTGTACTTTCCCTATAAAATATTCTGGCATTGTAACTTTTCCCTATAAATGTAGACCGGATCAGCGATATAGTGATTGCAGAGCGTGCAGTACCTGCTTTGTATAGTAGTGTGAAATTTAAAACTAATAATGAAACTCTGTGACAGTACCTTTATTGCCCTTCTTTGCTAGGCTATGAAGTGCAATCGTTTCTTCACAACGTAATACTGGTTGATGAGGTGTGTTTTGGGCTGTGATTATGATTTAACACAACTGTGTTGTCTTTGGAGTAATTGAGAGACATTCTGGATTTGCATGTCCAGCATTGTGAAACCTCCTCACTCTTGGACGCGTTTTATGGATGTGCATTGAGTATCACATTAAGAAGAGTTTATTTAGCTAGGGTTTTGGTATTTTGGCAAGATGCGTTGACCATTATTCCCACCCAACATGGAGCTGTGGAGTAGCAGACTTCCGGTCTACACTTGTTTGTTTTGGATCAAAATTACATCTGTCTGGATGAAACATAAAAACCGATGACAGATTAGAAACAGTCTATCCATCAAGTCTGTGTAGTCTGAACGTGGAAGAAAATTAAATGCACATCTCTTGTAATACTAGAGGAAGATACATACTTTTAAATGTCTTCTTAGGTCATAGGCTGACAGGCATGGACCATGTTAAATAATGTAAAATAAAGCTAAAAGAAGGTTAAAATTAAACCAAAATTTACTTTAAACTGGTTGAAGTGATAATTAATAATATATATTTTTAAGGGAAAGGGTGGCTTTTTAAAGAGAATTAGTAACATATGTTATGGTTATTGTTTGTTACATGTAAATATATGTTTCAAATGTAGATGGGTTGAAGAAAAAGTCATCTGTGTCCAAAGGGTCAGTGATTTACAGGAGTAGACAGCAAAGATGCACCAAATCCATTGATTAGTCGATTAGTCATATGTTAGTCTATTAGTCATTTATTTGTCTATTGGTCATATATAAGTCTATTGGTCATTTATTTGTCTATTAGTCATATGTTAGTCTATTAGTTATTTATTTGTCTATTAGTCATATGTTAGTCTATTAGTCATTTATTTGTCTATTAGTCATATGTTAGTCTATTAGTTATCTATTTGTCTATTAGTCATATGTTTGTTTCTGGCTGAATGCTGAATTTTTTTTACAAACTATATTAGGATTGGGATTTACCTGGTTTAAGTATTTAGCTGACCCCAATTTTTTTTGTATCCAAGTTAAGTAGAAATTACTTTGTCACAGACTAAAATGTTGATTATTTGAATTATGTTTCTAGAGAAGTGTCAGACCATGGTATGAAAGCTTAATGTAGTGTTTCCCATTCTCCATGCCAAAAACTCATTCTTCTCCCTACTCCACTTCACAAACCTCGCCGTTCAATCCAGACATTGTATGCGCGCAAAGATGTAGGACCTGATTCATCAAGGCGCACATACTGAGCGTAACATGCGTTTGTTTGAAAACACACGGAAATTGGCTCTCCGTATTCAACAAGGAGCGGACCTGAAGATACGTGCGCTGATTAATTTGGGTGTAGGTCTGCTCTGCTCTACTACACAAGACACTGCAGGATACGTCCAATGTCCATGTGTAATATACAGTCTGTGGCAAAGTCACTGGGTTAGTGTATGATGGGAGCTATATTTCACCTAGGTTCCTAACCTATTTGTTGTTAAACCCCAGGAAAATGTGAATTGTGGGTAAGCTGATGATGGGCTTTAGGCCTGTTGAAATGCCGGAAAAGGGTCCTGGGGTTGTGGATGGAGAGTGAAGGCGGACTCCATTCATTAGACCCATTAACTGGGTCTTCCAAATTACCTGTGATTCTGCTGGTAATCGGGAGTTGCACCTGAGTGGTGCTGGTAAAAGGCTGCAGGACAGCTCAGTCAGTCGCTGACCAATGTTTAGTTAGAGCCGGTCGGCAATGTGTTTATTTATTTTGGAGTTTTATTTTGTCCTTTTACTGAATAAAACTGACTGAGGTCAGTTTCATGAAACCTTCAGGCTTGTGTGAAATCTCTCAATTTTTTTATATATATTTTTTTCTAATGAAATACATTCATTAGGATGATCTTAATATCTACTGAACATAAAATACACTTTTGCAGTTGCACTGATTACAAACACATGTTGTAGCATGCATACGAGACTGTCATCACTAGTACTCAGGACAGACTAGCCCTGTAGCTGGAGCAAGTGATACTGTCAGAAAAACAAGTTGAGATGCCTAAAGTTTAAATCAGATGTGGCTGCCTGCTCTTGATTTTGGCATGCCCTTACTGTACATTGACTACGGATGAACGCTCCTTCCCTGCTCCGTTCCCTCCAAGAAATCATAAGCTGTAGTAAGCATTCTTTGTGTACATAGGTGCATGGAACGTTGCTGCCTTTAGTTGCGTATGGCTCTTCTCGGGGCAGGCGCACAGTGATTTTGTGTGCAATACGCACAAAATCGACAGATACGTGCCTTGATGAATCAGGCCGGGAGACAGCACTCAACGGCTGATAAAGTGTCCACCACTTGTGGTTTAAACAAGCAGATCAAGTTACAAACTGAAGCTTGCGCTTGGCCTTCACTCCGCATGCTTATTGTGCACAATCAGAGCGAGTGCATACACAAACTCACCTCCCTTTTTCTCTTATTCTTGTCATTCCAGTAATAGCGCAGTTATGGCTGCCAGTGCAGAGTAAGTAGAGAGGACATTTAGAGGCATAACTTTGAGTTCATGGCACTCCAAGCTGCACGGCCCAACACACCCTACTATATCTGTAGTTAAACAAGTGATGGGCAACAGACGACCCTAAGGCCCTCCGAGCCTTCACTTGTGCCCCCAGCTCCTTCCTGATTTATTGTCAGATTTGTTTGTTATAGCTTGTAACACTTGTTTAATGTGCCGTCTGATATGTTACTATTCATATGTCTCTTTCTTTGAATAAATATATTCTTTTAACTTATTACTGTGATTAAGGGTAACGTGCAGACAGGGCCAGACATGGGCTAAAAACCAGCCCTGGCATTTAAGGTACACAGGCCCACCTCAGTTTCAGCAGGAAGAAAAAAATGTGCCGCCGCTAAGTGGCGGCGCCGAACAGGGCGTGACCTCATTGTGTTGTGGGTGTGGCCAACATGGGTCATTGATACATACATTATAATAATACATTACATTTATTATTTTAGACAAATACACAGGCACTACTGTTAGAAGCACACAGCTTTGCCTTCACAGGCAGTACGTTGTGAAGTGGGACATACCTCCCAACTTTCCTTGCAGTCGGACCAAATCCTGACTAAGGGAGACAGTCACCCAAATTCAGGACTGCCCCACCAGATTCAGGACAGTTGGCAGACTGCCCTGCTCTCTCCTACCTGTCTTGGTCACACCACTTGTAGCAGCTGGTTTCTTTAGCTCAGTTCATTCTTGTCTTGATCCTGGAATATTGGATGCCCTATTTTGAAAAAAAAAATGGGTATATGAGATTTACAAAACTTCAACCAGCCCCGGTGTTAAAACAATAGCACTCACGTTTTATAATTAGGCCTCCCTCCAGTCCCCACAATAATAATATTCACATTTAATAAGTAGACCTATTCCCCTCCAACCAGCCCCAACATTAAATTAACAGTATACACATTTACTCAAAACATATTTCCTTCCCTCCAAACAGTCCCAGCAATAAATTAAATAGCATTAAAGTTTAATAAATATAGCCATTTTCCACAACCATCCCCGGAAATAAATAATTCATATTCACATTTAATAAATAGCCCTCCTCCCCAAAATCAGCCCCATATTCAACTGATAGCCCTAAACCACCCCAGCATTAAATTAAAGGTTCCTTCACCTCACCTTAAATAATTAGCCCCCACCTACACTCCACCATTAAATAGCATACCTACCACACTATATTAAGATCTTCACTTCCCTCCCATATTATATTAAAATACTGCGCGTGTGCACACACATGCACACTATATGAACATGGCCAAACGCACACTATAGCAACATGGGGCCACACAGAAACACTATTAGCCACACAGACTATTTGCCACACAGCCACGCTATTACCCACACAGACACGCTATTAGCCACACAGACACGCTATTTTCCACACAGACACGCTATTTGCCACACAGACACGCTATTTGCCACACAGACACACTATTAGCCACACAGACACACTATTTGCCACACACACTATTAGCCACACAGACACACTATTAGCCACACAGACACACTAGTTGCCACACAATTTTCCACAAGGCCACACTATTAGCCACACACACTATTAGCCACACAGACACACTATTTGCCACACAGCCACACTATTAGCCACACACACTATTTGCCACACACACTATAAGCCACACAGCCACACTATTATGCACAGACACACAATTAGCCACACTAATAGCCCCACAAACACTATTTGCCACACAGACATATTATACACACAGCCACACAGACATATTACACACACAGACACTTACCTTTCTACATCCAGCAGCAGCAGCACTCTCTGCGCTGCCCGGTAGACGGAGAATCAGTGACAGCCGCCTATGCGAGCAATCACATAGGACGGCACCTGACAGGTTTGCTCGCATAGGCGGCAGTCACTGATTCTCCGTCCGCCGGGCAGCGTGCAGAATGTTGCTGCTCGGCGGATATGCGGACCGGCCCATCTGGCCCTGCGTGCAGCCCTTTGAAGGTTAGAAGGCCGCCCATGCAGCTCCTGTAGTGTATCACATTGCCTATCGCTGAGCTAAACCATAGCAAAGAGTTACAGAAGTTTTTGTGGTAAAGAAGTAATTGTGAGGGAAATGGACTGAGACACCCAGGAACGTGAGAGAAGTTCATCAATCTTGGCAAAGGGATTTAAAGGCTCATTTACAAATGATCCTCGAAACGCTCTTAAAAAAATATTTTAGACATCATTGACAATTCTAAACGAAGACTGAACACGCTTTATCTCTGCTACAAGAATATGGGACTACTATGTACCTACATTCTGCATGTGTGTATAATATGAGAATATATTGTGGTATTGCAAATTAGATTGCCCTCAAAGCCCGTGCAGTCCTGTAAATTGAAGTTTCCTCTGCATCAAGTAATCATTTTGAGATGGAGTATAGCAGTTGCGAGTCTCTATTCCATCTCTTGTCTGGAAGGTAGTAGCCATCTCCCCTGGTCCCAGTGATTTGCATTGTAATCCGAGAGAAGATGATTAAACTGTAGTATCAGTCTGATTATGCGAAGCATGACACAGGACACAGCTGCTGACGAGCACACAAGACTGTAGCTCTTTGGGGCCCGGGACTCACTAATTACCAGCCCTGCTGTTTTCTCTTAACTGCCAAACATTGTCAGACTGTTTTACATTTTTTTTTTATTTTTTTTTTTCCATTGAGCTAAAAACCCAAGGTGAATAAAAATTGATTTTCTTTCTTACTAAGGGGCGAAGACTTGTTAAGGAAGCTTGCGGTTCACTTTTGCATTATAATAAATCCTGAGGGGACAACTATTCCAGACCTAAGCCGACCTTGCTGTTGCATTAATTCAGCAGTTCTGCTGAGAAATGATTTTATTAGATAAGAAAAGACGCGAGTCACATGACCCTAACTTAATAAGACACCGCAGTTTAGGAACTAGGATAGAAGTAAATAGGGCAACGACAACCTGAGTCCCGATTAGGTTTACCGCTCAAGTCAGCATCTCAACTCATCTGTGTGATTAGCGATGAAAGGAGAACTCTGCATATAACAGGCCGGTGCTATACATTTTTAGGAAATAATAAACAGAGCATGTTGAAACACATTTTGTGTCCTAGTCATTAAAATGTAACCCTTCAGAACGTGTACACAAAACGTGCATAATGCAGACCAGATTGAGCAACTCCCCTAACGAGCATGCAAACTTTTTTTTGTTTTTATGATGGTGACCTTTGCAGATATTCTGAGAAGTTTGATAAAATAATGTGGTTTTACAATAACAAAAAAAAAGAACAAAAATGATCATAAGTCACAAGCAGGCTGCCCATGGCACTAATTTAAAGAGAAAAAAATAGAAAAGTTGTTCTTAGTTTGACTAGATTATGAATGATCCTGTCATAATCATTAGCTAATCTTAGATTATAATACTAATGCAAATTAAGAGTTACTTTGGCATTACTAAAGTAATTGACCACATGCAGAGCATTTTATATATGATTTTGGAACTTTAAAATACCTTTATTATGTATTGTAAATATCATAGTGCCTAACATTCTGAGTTTATATATGGAAGTGTAAACTAAGATAAACTAAGGCATATTTACTAAACTGTGGGTTTGAAAAAGTGGAGGTGTTGCCTATAGCAACCAATTAGATTCTAGTTCTCATTTATTTAGTACATTTTACAAAATGTCATCGGCGGCAAAATCATTTGAGAGCTTACTGTAGGCGGTGTCCGTTATGTTTCGTTACACAACTGACGCGTCTGGGTGTGTGTACAGTGGTTGACTATGTGATGTGAGTTCCGCCATCTTTTTTCTTACAAAAAAAGCACTGTATATATGTATGTGTGTGTGTGTGTGTGTGTGTGTGTATATATATATATATATATATAGACAGAAAAGATACAATTGGCACTATGACACAGTGCCAGTACAGAAATATTATAAAGTCCAATAACTTGAACTGATTCCTTCTTATATCACACCCCCCCCCCCCCCCCCCCCCCCCAGCGTGGCTGGTTGGCAGCTGGGGTTGGCTAAGTTACAAGGAGAAAGCTGCCTAAGTCTGTTTCCAGACGAAATGCGTTGAGAATTTGCTGCTATATTACCATTGCTGATCAGATAGGCTTGTCATCTGCTTCTGGATGTGTAAGTTACTACTTTTTTAATAAATGTGAACCTTTTTGGATACTACACCTGTGTTCCTCTGTCTATTTATTGAGGCAATCAATTGGTCAATCCATTGTGGCTGGAGAGCGACCTCACCATTACAGTCTACAGGACATCCTTACAGATAAGCCATAAAGTTTTTGGCTTCTGGTACGCATACATCTGCACTAGTGTGACTTGTTTGTCCCTATTTTTTGTACCTTGTTTAATGGGACTATTTTGAATGCTACGTGGCTCTGTGTGACTCCTCACCTTATACATTATCTTTATCCACATCAGATATTGTGGGTATTTACATGGTGGAAAGCTTTGGCTCACGCTACTCTGGTGATTAGGTTCCTTTTCTGGATTCATGTTTGGCTCCAATACAATACTGTACTACACTATTGTGCGCCTCCTCTTCCATCTTTTCTATATATATATATATATATATATATATATATATATATATATATATATATATATATATATATAGTAATTGATTAGAAAGTTAGTAAGTTAGTACAGAGAGTAAATTGCATCCGTGAAGGGCTACTCAAGCAGGCAGTGAACAAGCAGGGTCAGATTGCAGAATTGAATCTAGTAGATGCTGATGCAGCAAATTCGTAGAGGCAACACAATACTTTTTTATTTTTCTAAAAAAACCTCTAAATTAGCAAATCAACTGATACGTAAAATATATGTTTATTTCCAACTCATTTTTCAATTTAACCTGATGTTGCACACATACCTTGTACCAAAATCTGAACGTGGTGTTCAGTGTTTGCACATAGACCACTCATTACCTATTAGCAAAGCCATCTAATTAGTTGTGACAATTCTATGCGACATAGAAACAAAGACTTCGACAGCAGAAAATAGCCGATGATAACACTAAGTCTGCCCAAATGCCTATTCGTTAGTAAATTGCATAATTGTGAATATTCGTTTAACTTAAACAATGGCGCCAGCCCCGTACGTAGGGGGTTGGTACACTTTAACAACTGGTAAGTGCTTCAGATTTACAGCAGAAAGCTGCTAGCTGACATCTGACATACACCTAAAGAACATTTGTACATGTAAACATCTGTAATGCTTTTATCATGGTGTTGATAACTGGAAACAAGTTAGTGAATTACATTGAAGGCTTAACCAAGGCTTGAGTGAAGCGCGTACATCTGGTGGAAATGACTTGTATACTCTGCCGTACTAATGCATGCGGTACATACAACGGCACCTATAAGTGATGTATGCCACAGAGCCGAGACAGTTCAGGTAAAAAAAATCACCATAGCCGGCTGATTGGGGTAGAACGCATTTGAAACAACAATGATAATTACGTTCTAGCAACATTGCACAGCTGTGTCCAGCTGGTGGTCTACATTCCTTCTGAAACCCACCAACCCCCCCCCCCCCCCCCCCTGCTGCTTTTCATAGATGGAAACATTTAGTGAAGTATCAAAATGTAATATTGTGCCTCTGTCTTATGTTTCAGCTTTGGTTCGCATTTGTTAATGGATTTTCTGGACAAATTTTGTTTGAACGATGGTGCATTGGCTTGTACAATGTGGTAAGTGACTCATTTTTGGGTTTTGATTACACATAAAAGTGCTTGCAGAGTTTGCTCACCCTCTCTGTCTCTGATGTGTATCGCAGTCCATTATCCTAGGCCCAGGTTTTCATGTTATGTTAAAGAATATTTGGAGAAAAACATCTTGTTCTGATGCAACATGTGACCAATATTTAAAACAGTTGTTGGGAAGTAAATTCAGTATAAAACCACATTTTCCATAAATCAAGTTTACTCCTGGGTTCCTATTTTAAAATAGAATAAGAATGTTTAATGTCATTAAGTTTCTTGTTGTAGGCTTAGATTTGAAAATGTTCCCATGCCCTGCACCCCGTGGTAAGCTATCTAGCCGGAGCCCCGGTTACTGCTGAGCGGGACAGCCAATTACAGGCCAAACCTCTCCCGCTCATACACACCTTCCACATGGAAGGCTGGTAAACTAAATTTTAGCAGTCCCCAGAGCTCCAGCATTGGGTAGGGGTGCGTTAGTAAAATCCTTTAGGCATGTGGTATTGTAGCTTTAAAACTCTTAATATATGACCATTATTATATAGATAAATGGTAGTGATACTGGACCCTACTCTATATTAGGGCATACAGAGCAGGGTCTGATAATTTATTCTCCCACTACAAAGAGGCTGCTGACAAAGATTAGAGCTTTATTCTATGCGTATGGACCAGTGTAATTCATTTTTATTTATATATGTTTTGTGCCGCATGACTATTTGATTTCTGGCACAATTTAGGGTGCAATGTACATATGTATGTTTTCTGTAACTAATAGCAACCAATAGGATGTGCGCTTTTATCTTTTAAAGAGCACTAAATTGTCAGTATTGTATTGGTTGCTATGGGATGTGGCTATTTTCGGGCACATTGCTTCATGTTATTAAAATAGAGGCAGCCTATTAATTCATTCCTCAGAGATGTCACTCTTTCCTAGTGATTTGATAGGCCCAATATTGGTACATCTTACAAAATGGCTTCCTCCATTGTGTATAGGTGACGAGTCCAATTTAAATAAAGAGTGCCTCATGTCTAATTGATGTCACTAATTCCTAGAGTACTGAGGGTCATCGTTTTCATGAATACATAGTTCCCAAGATTGGTCATGCATACAGCATGCAGAATGTTGGAAATCAGAGTGCCGACATTAAAATAGCAATGCCGTCAGGTCCGGGATATAGCTGCTAGATCCGCCGGCGTTGGTCTTTTAATGTCCGCATTCTGATTGGCGACATTTTGCATGTCGCCAAACACAATGTACACATTGTCAACCTGTCAGCATAATGTAAGTGTTGACATTTAGCCTGCCGACATTTTTATGTTGGCTGGTTAAGTGCCGACATTTACAGTGTCGTAATTATGACCGCCACCGATTTCAGGCAGAAGTGTTTTGGACCGCACATTGTAAGAAAATTGTTTTAGGAATGATCATTTTATTTTTCCCGGATTCTAAGTTATCACTTTTAAACCATGGTAAGTCTAATACAGTGTTGGCCAACCTGTGACACTCCAGGGGGTAAATGTATGAAGCTCCGCGTTCTTCAACACCCGCGAGTTCGGCGTCTTCAGCACTTAAATTTAAAGCGGCGCTGCCTTGTAGAGGTTTCCCTTTACAAGGCAGCGCCGCTTTAAATTTAAGCGCTGAAGACGCCGAACTCGCGGGTGTTGAATAACCCGGAGCTTCATAAATTTAACCCCAGGTGTTTTGAAACTACAAGCCCCAGCATGCTTTGCCAATATATAGCAGCTTATTGCTGGAAGGGTATGCTGGGACTTGTAATTTCACAACACCTGGAGTGTCACAGGTTAGCCAACACTGGTCTAATACATGATACTATTTGTATTTTATAGTGTACATGACCCTGATACAAATGTCTATGGTTGTTTGTGTAAGGTAGCAATGTTGGACCATCAACTACCCACAAAACTTCGTACTTTAACAATGCCCCCAAGTACTAGTAAATAAATCCTTACTACATAACCTGCTGATGATACCTGAGTAAGACCATCACTTGCCACCCAATCAGCTGATCGGGTCAATAGGATTGATTTTCTGTTGCTGTTTATTGTGGCGAAAAAAAAATCACCTATTGCCATGATTTACTATTAGAACCTTGCCTGGACCTTCAGTTCTGGCTAGCCGGATGACATATGCACATATCCCTTTAGACTGGCCAGGCAGAGCAGCACGTTATTACCTACCGCTTCGGGCCAGTGTCATCGAGGCAGCTGTGTTTTCATGTTGGGCTTTCAATTCCACTTAGTAAACAAAAACAAATAGTTAAAAAAAAAAATTCAAAACATAAAAATATTTTTTAAATGAAACCACGTGTTAAAATATTAGTCGTTGACTAAATGCTTTATTCTTAGAATAGAGAATTTTTTCCATTGACAGGATTGTACTGCCGCCATCCTTGCAGAGCATGGGGAAACGTTTGTCGCCGGTGACCCCTTGATGTACAGGGCTCTTTGCCATATAATAAATAAACCTCTATCCTCTTAGATAGTTTAATAGACAAGCAGTGACAACTGCACCACCTGCAGGTTTTGATTTGACACTGCACCTAATGAAAGATTTGAATTGTATAATTATCATTTGTTTTATACTTTTACATTCATATACTCCCCCATCATCCAAAGTAAAAAAAATAAGTTTGGAATCCTAAGCACACTAATGTCCAGTTCTCTGGATTTTGTAATGTATAAAAGTATTTTTCAAAATGGCTTCGCTGTAAGGGGTGAGAGCCTCTCTTCATACACTAGAAGGAAGCAAACTTCTAGACTCCACCCTCTGCAAAATTCTCCAACATACGCTAATTACCCTACTTAATTTGGCTTTATCAGAAGTTGATGCTAGCCTAGGCATTGTGCGTTAACAACGGTGCCCCCCATTGGCTCTTGTCCCATTTATTGAACGCTCCCTCCTATATTAATTCAGTGTTGTATTAAGTATGTGTCTAGCTTGTCTATATGGAATAGGGATCCAGCTAAAGCATAGTTTTGTGGCATCATACACAAAGGTCAGGGGTGATAAGTATTTTCTAGTACACCCCCTTTAGTTGCATTTGTATTGATGTTTATCAATGCATTTAAAGCAGTTTAACAAGGACAAACCCATATGTTCAGATGCTCTCCTAAAATTCCATTTGTTTGCCTTTTTAGAGCTGCCAGGTACAGGCATAGAAAATGAGGACTGTCCCATTCTCTATTCTCCTAGATGTAGCTTGATTGGAAGAAGGGGGGGAGCTGTAAAAAGAACAGAAAACATCCATCTAATTGTACCTTAGATATACAAAACTGTTAGTTTTCATATTTTCTAGACATAACACAATGTCATTCGAGCAACGTCAATTCTACAGAAAAGAGGGCAGGATCTAAAGTGAGATTTGGGGGTAAATGTATCAAAGTGCGATTTTGCAACTCCAACAATTTTCTCGGGAGAGTTGAAACTCGCAGATGTATGAAGCTGAGATTTCATGCAAAATCACCAGAGTTCTGCTTCTGTCAAAATCGCTATGTGCAAAATCGCCAGAGATCAAACTCCCGACTGTTTGCCACTGTAGCTATACAAGTCTCCAATGTATGAAGCTGCGAGTAAGCAAACTCAGGAGAGTTTGCTTCAAAACACGCCAGATACAACACGCTGCTTGATAGCAGCATGTTGTCCAAACACATCACTGTTACACTGCCCTGGCAGTGTTAAAATGTTAAAGAATAGATAAAAGTTGAAAAAAAAAAGCGTGAGGTCCCCCCACTATTCATGCTTAACCCTAGTGCTGCCTGACTAGTTCTGGTCCCGTGAAAATCGGGGAAAAATTTTGCGTGGGGTCCCCCCGATTTTAACTTTACCAGCACTAGGCAAACCAGCCAGGGTTGGTGGCACTATAGCAGGGGGACGCGCGGCAGGGGTCCCCCTGCCATAATGACTAACCAACCCTAGACTGTTCAGCGCTGGGCTGGATTCCCTAGGGAGTGGGGTCCGCCGAAAAAAACGAGCGGGCCCCCCCCCCCTACCTAGAAAGAACCAGCCCAGTGCTGATAGAGCTAGGGCTCTTCCTACTACCCCTGGGCTGTGGGTAGTAGGGTAATAATGGCGAAAGTGAGTAAAAATAATAAACGGACGCCATTTTGTTTTGTGGAACTACAAGTCACAGCCAGCCAGGTTGCCAAAAACAGTGTGGCCATGCTGCTGCTTGTATAACTACAAGCACCAGCATACCCACGGCAGCCAGGGCATGTTGACACTTGGAGAACCACAAGTGCCAACATGCCCTGACATCCCTGGCTTGCTGGGACCTGTAGTTCCACAAAAAAAATGTTAAATAAACAACAGCACCCTAGTAAACACCACATACATTTATTAAAAATAAAAAACCCACAATAAACACACTAACCACCCTCATTTTCACATCTATTTAATAAAAATGAAAACACCCCAAATACTCACCAAAGATGTCTTCTTTCTTCTCCAAAAGGTCCGTGCTTGCCCCAGTCCCTTAATAATTATACCTTCCAACAGTTCTGCTTGCCCTAGTCCCAGCAAAATTATACCTTCCAAGTGATTGCTTGTCCAATATCTTCTTTGCTTTGGCCAGGAGGGCCCCATATTTGTAATTCCAACGAGTCTTTAATCTTGATTGCAGAAAATTAAAAAAACTGTGGACCCGACGCTAACACCTCCTACCTAGTAGGAGGTCCGGTACGCAATGAACATAGGTTCATTGCGCAAGCTCTAACTACTTTGTTATGTGATTTTCCCACGCTAGTGGGGAAATCACCTAATACAGTAAATAGAGCTTACGCAAGTAACGTAGCTCATTGCGCATGCGCTACCCTACTTGCGTAAGCTGTATTTACAGTATTACGATTTGCCGCGATTAAAACACGCTGGCAAACTCGCACTTTGATACATTTACCCCGTGGTCTAATTTGTAAAACCGTTTTTTACTCGCTATTTGAGTAGTGGGAATTTGAACCAGAGAAATTATAAGGATCTCCTGTTAATGAAATTACTCGCACCTTTAATGTAATGCATGGCTGAGACTACAGTCTCTGATAATCACTGAGACTGCATTGAGCTTGAAGATCACGTTCCGTGAAATGTGAATCCTAGTAGCACACCTTGGGGCCAGTAATACAAAAGGTCTGTTATACCACAATTATTACACTTTGAGCTGGTAACTCTTCCTTCGAATCATTCAAGAAATGCACGTTGCAAAGACCTCATCCTGACCCATTCCATCCGTGTGACATTTGTCTTCTCCCAAACTTAGCATTTATACTTTTTGTGAGTTAACCTGGGCTCAATTAATTAATTAATTAATTAATTAATGTTAAGGGCTTTTATGAGTTATTTATTTGAGCCCATAAGTAGGTTTGTGCTGAATTAAGTGGAAAACATATTTTTTTTCCTGGCTGAAATGGGTAAGGTTGATGTTTCTGAGGTTGACTCTCTGAAAGTCATCATCTGTTCCCCAGTTTCATAGAAGAATGGAATGTTCAAGAAATTTAAGGCATGCATAGTAGAACACAACCTTTTTCCCTCCATTAAAGACAATATTTTCAATTGCACATTTGTGGACATAGCCATTGGGTCCGTAACAAAACAGTTGTTGGAGTTGTGGCCTATTCCCCCACTGGCTGAAAAAGGCACAGAAGGAAGCTAGAAATTAAAAGTATTGTATATGTCTAGCAAAAGTTGCATGAGGGCACTTGCAAATTCAGTTATCTGAAGGTAAATAAAGTTTGTTTTTTGGGTTTAGCACCACTTAAAAGAAAGTAATTTAAACTCGTGCAGCTTTTAAAGAAGTAATAATTGCTATAGAAAATGGTTCATACAATAACAACATACATAGATTATAGCAATTAGGAAAAACAATATTCACTTAGTCACTTGTGTAACATTAGAACCCCAGAACCTTTAAACCTTGCATCTCGGCCATGGATACCAGCAACACATACCTGCGAGCTGTGTGTGGTCGGAGGCACTTCTATGGCAGTGGAGGATATATACATGTTATCATAGTCTCAGGAAGGGACACAGTCTAGTATACTCATCTTTCTGTAGACTTAATGAGAAACTCATGGCACTCTCTACACTGTAAAAGTGTTAGTTTTAGTGTTAATCTTAGTTTAGCCAATTGAGGACCAAAATTATTGTTATTATCCATTATTTATATTCCACAGCACTGTACAGTCAGTTTTTTTTTTCAATATTGAGGCACATTTGCCCCTGGCCCATTGGAGATTACAACTTATTACCCTAACACAGGCACGCTCCACACCAATGTCAGCAAACATGCCAGTTTGTCTTTGGGTTGTGGGCGAAAACCGAATCTTGCAGTGGAAATCTACATTAGTTCAGTTATATCATAAAAACTGTATGAAAATACCGCCCTAAATTGGAACCAAACGGAAGCTTCAGTGTTGCAGGGCAATAATGCTCCTTGCTGACTTTGTGCTGCCTATGCATCATGTAATCTGGGGGGTGCTCAGACCTAGAATCCTGCTTTTGAGTCCAATAGAATATTTCTCTAAGACAGAGTGCCTGTTATCAGGCAGTCTAGATAATATCCCATATACTGTTTATAGGAGAACAGTGCAAGATGTACATAGAAGTGATGTTTTGGTCTTCTGCCAATGTGAGTCACTTCCATGGTATAAATCTCTGCATGTATAAGTTGTGGAAGTCAAATAATTGGATGAAGTAAACCAAATTAATTAATATTGTTTTACCGTGCAATTGCTGTTGGTCCGTCACGTGTGATGACGCAATCGCACGGATTCATAACACACACATTTACATTTGCACTTACACTTGTAAATAATGCACATTTATTAAGGTTCTAACCCACATTTATTTATTAGTAAAATGTATTAGATTGTTTATACATAAATGATAATATATTAAAAGTATCTAAGGCTCAGGATATGGGAAATGTATGTTTAGTGTCATATTGATCTGCACATTACCATCTCTAATCCGTTACTTTTGGCTTTTGCGATCGCTTCCTGCGATCAATAGTTATGGAAGATAAAAGATTAAATGTTCAAAATGACATTATATGAAAACTGGTTTGGGTTAGTTTCCTTGAGAATCACTTGTGTTCAGCTGTTGGGGAAAGGTGATCAAACCTTCCCAGAGAAATCCTTTGAATTAGCCTATGATCAGCAGACAACTGGAACATCATTAACCCTGAGCCAATGAAGACCCCTATACATGATGCTTGTTTACATAGTGACATCACCAGTAGTTTTTTTCTATACTGAAGCTGCATATATGCACACTGGCCCATTGTTCTCCCTCTCTGATCCTTACTATATATGACCATGACTATATACCCTGAGCTCGGGTGACGCTATCAAAAATGTAATGTATTTAGTGTTTCTTCTTTCCGGCTTTATTGTAATATCTTTTATGCGTAATAATGGCTTGCTGTAAATCCTACTATTTTTTGCAATTAAATATCTGCATGTTTTGGAAACACAATAATCACATTGGACAATGTTTTATTGGTAAGCGATAAAATTACTTTAATAGAGTCCAAAATGAAAGGCAGCCCTGGACAGGACTGATCATATGTCAGTCGGGACTTTCAAACATCTGGTTGATCTATAGCCGACACTTGCCAGTATGTGTGATCATCACCAGATCACAGTTCTAGGCTCCAATGTGAACCTGTGTGTAGATGATTTGGATGCATCCAACTTGGTTACCAAATTGGTCAAAGCTCTGGTCTGGTAATAAAAAGTGACCTGATCTGCTTGTGTAAGGGCATGTTTAATTTTTAATACTGGAATCTATGAATCCAGAACTCTTGTTCAAAGTAATTATCGCATTGACATGATTTGTTATATGAAATAGAATGTTGAATGTTTTGTGTATGTATGAAACAAAACCGATAGAGAAATAGGCACAACTTCATAGAGGAATGGAATGTTCATGGGATTTCAGACAGGAAAAGCCTGAGCCATTCTTGAAAAGATGAGTCAGGATGTGAAAATTTTATTCAGTATTATATGTGGCAGTGAAAGCCTAAGAATGTAAACCATAAAAACTATAAACCAATGAACTTAATTAAATAATACATATTCCACAAAGGTATTTGTGCACAACCAGAAATCCAAATGGGATGACTTAAGCTATACTCAGCAGAATCAGATGGGTAATTGGACTCATCCAAATTCTCTCCTATAGTATTGTTTAATTAAAACATGTATTAGTTTTTGTGTTGTTTTTGAAGAATATCCTGTATATTTATTATTATTATTATTATTATCGTAGAGTTGTAAGGCTCCACAGCACTGTACAGTAGGGAAAACAGTACATACATAAAAGGACATACAAGGTAGACATGAAAACAAAAGGTATAAAGGACCCTGCTCATTAGAGAGCTTACGTTCTAAGTGGAACAAGAGAAGCAAATGTGGTTCAGAGTGGAGATTAGGTCAGTTGTGAGGGTGCATTAGTGTGAATAGTGTTATCGGGGATAAGGTCACTTTAAAGAGAGATGGGTTTTCAAAGAGCATCTAAAGATTTGAAGACTGTGGGAAAGTCTGATTGAGCGTGGTAGGGAATTCCATAAGTGGGGAGCAGCGCAGGAGAATTCTTGTAGGTGGGAGTGAAAGGTGGTTACCAGAGACGAGACAAGGCGTAAGTCAGAGGTAGATCTAAGAGGGTGGGAGGGAGAGTATTTTGATATGAGATTTAAGATGTATGCAGGAGTAGTGTTGTTGAGGGCTTTGTAGGTAAGGGTGAGTAATTTGAATTTGATTCTGGAGGACACAAGGATCCAGTGCAGGGATTTGCAAAGTGGTGCAGCTAAGGTGGAGCGTTGAGAGAGGAAGATCAGTCTTGGAGCAGCATTAGCATGGATTGAAGTGTGGATATATGGGTTTTAGGAATGCCAGATAGCAGGAGGTTGCAATAGTCAAGACGGGAGATGATGAGAGAATGGATAAGAGTTTTGGAAGCAAGTTGAGTAAGAAAAGGGCAAATTCTGGCAATGTTTTTAAGGTGGAGTCGACAGGACTGGGAGAGAGTCTGGATGTGAGGAATAAAGCAGAAAGTGGAGTCAAGCGGCACACCAAGGCAGTGGACTTGGGATATTGGGGATATTGTGGTGTTATTGACAGTGTTGGAGATTTGAGGGCAGGTGGTAACTTTGGCAGGAGGGAAGATAATAAGCTCTGTTTTGGACATGTTGAGCTTTAGATGGCATTGGGACATCCATGTGGAGATAGCAGAAAGACAGTTAGTTACACGAATAGTACAGGAGGAGAGAGGTCAGGGGAAGAGATATAAATTTGGGTATCATCAGCATAGAGGTGGTATTGGGAGCTGAATGAGCGAATTAGTGCCCCAAGAGAAGAGGTGTATAATGAAACAAGTAAAGGGCCAAGAACAGAGTCTTGTGGGACTCAAATAGATAGTGGGAGTGGAGGGAAGGATGTGCCAGAGGTAGAAATACTAAAGGAGCTGTTCAATAGGTAGAAAGTGAATCAGGAAAGAACTCTATCACAAAGGCCAATGGAGTGAAGAGGTTGATCAACAGTGTCAAAAGCTGCAGAGAGGTCCAGGAGAATGAGTATGGAGAAATGACCCTAAGACTTTACAGTATTGTTTGCGTGATAGCAAAGAGTTGAGAATGGAACGAGAGGAGAGAAAGTGAGACAGGCGTTTGTACACGAATCGCTCAAGTAGTTTTAAGGTAAAGGGGATGAGAGAAATAGGACGGTAGCTGGAGAGTGAGGCTGGATCGAGAGAGGGTTTCTTTGGAATTGGTGAGATGAGTGCTTGTTTAAAGGAGGATGGAAATGTGCCAGTGGAAAGAGACAGGTTGAAGAGGTGAGCTAGAGATGGGCATGCAGTGGAGGAGAAGGAGTGGAGAAGTTAGGACGGAATAGGGTCGAGGGGACAGGTTGTGTAGGGTGAGATGATGAGATGAATGCAGAGACTTCGTCTTCAGTTACTGGAGAGAATGATTTAAGGGTAGATTGGGAGTGTAAGTAAAGGTGGGTACAGTGGGTAGAGTGGAATTTGGCATGAGGAAATATCTTCTCAAATGGTGTCAATTTTGTCTTTGTACTAGGTGGCAAAATCATGGGCTATGAGGGAGGAATGGGGAGGAGGTGCAGGTGGGCAGCGAAGTGAGTTGAAGATGGCAAAGGGGCGACGTGGGTTAGAAGACTGGGTGGATATTAGAGATTTGAAGAATGTTTGTTTGGCAAATGAAAGGTCAGTGCTGTATGATAAAAGGATGAATTTATAGTCGAGGAAATCGGCATAGGAATGAGATTTCCTCCAGTGACTCTCTGCAGTGTGGGAGCACTTTTGCAGGTAGCGGATCTGTTTGGTGTGCCATGGTTAGGATTTGGTTCATCAGAGACTAAATGCAGTAGCTGGAGCTGCTGTCACACGCTGGACCCGTGGTCCCCCTAGCCGGGATCCGGCAGTTTTATCTGCTCCTAGTCGCTGTCCTCTTCAACGCTGACAGCCGCGGGTCACCTTTCCTGGCTGCCATCTTGGATTCGGGTCTGCACATGCCCGATCTCCTTCTATTACCTCTGCCTCCCACTCATTGGCCTGTCAATTACCCTGACAGGATATTTAAAGCACCTGTGGAAGCTCCCTGGTACCTGTTCTTTGTGTCAAGATGGATACAATGTATGTCCCACTCTTATGTATCTTCTCCATTGTTGAGATCCCATCCCCCTGAACAGGTATTTATGAACAATTGTTTAACTGGACAGACATTGATTCATTTATCAAAGCACGCAATCATTTTAGATTTTCATGATATCTACCCTTTAAGAGCAATGACATGACTTTTTATCAGTGTTTTATACTTACCTGTGTAACAATCTACATTGGCATATTTTTCTAAAAAAAAATAAAAAATGGTTTCAACCTCTATATTGTCTTATGGTTTAACAGTTTATTAGCGATGTATATACACATCTGCACTAGTTATCTGCTCAGTAGTGCGCTGGCTGCGGTGGTTGTTGGATCATTCTGGAGACAATAAAAAGCTCTTTAGATCTTTTCTCTCCTCTTTCTCATTGTTACCAATGATCACTATTTATTCTCTTGACAGATATTCACTGCCTTACCGCCTTTCACGCTGGGAATCTGCGAGCGTTCCTGTAGCCAAGATAGCATGTTAAGATTTCCACAGCTCTACAAAATTACTCAGAATGCAGATGGATTTAACACAAGAGTAAGTCTGATAGAAATAGCAAACTGCAAGTGCTGAATCGTTCTTGTTATTCCAAGGGTTACATTTATAGTTACTATTAGTGCCTTTGTTATTAATAATATTACATACTATTAAAGGGACGCTGTCACCAAAATTTATAAAAGCATACATGTTAATGTTTAGTGCTATCTATTGCTTTCCTATACATACATGCTAATCTAAGTAAACTTCCTTGTATAGTAGATCTAATGGCTAATTATTTCTGCTTATCACCCTACCCACTATTAACTAACTAATTCTTGAGAGCAAACTCTCATTTCAGGACCACCCTCACTCAATGCAGTAGCAAATCCTGCACAGTTTATAGAGTGACACAGAACTCAAACATTTAAAGGGCTGGGAGAGAGTGGACAATTATAAAATGATTACCACCATGGATCTGTATTCCCCGAGTAATATGTAGGATTTGTCTGCTTAACTAAAATGTACACACAGAATGACCATCAAATTCATTCTCTGTTACCCCACACACCGCACACTTTGGATCTGGCTAGTCATAATGGGCCTGATTCATTAAGGAAAGTTAAGCAAAAGTAAGCAAGTAAGGCAAAACCATGTTGCATTGGAGGGGGAGGTAAATTTAAAATGTGCTGGCAGATTTATATTTTTGGTAGGGCATGTTCTAGATCAACTTTAAATTTCAGTGTACAAATAAGCTATCAAGTATGTGTGTGCTACATGAAAAAACAAGCAGTATTTTCCTTATGTGCAAAATAATAAACTCATTTGCACCCCTTGCATTGCAAAATGGTTTTGTCCAGAAAACTTGAGTAAGAAAACTCACTCAATTTTTTACTTAACTTTCCTTAATGAATCTGGTCCACAGACCTTGTACGATTCCAAGTGTGCACAATAGTAGTGTTATTTTTTTTTAACTATGGCCTTTTTAGGAACTATGAGGGCCAGGAAGTTGAAGCACTACACAAGCAATTAATGAATGAAGACCAATAACTATCTAATACAATCGTTAAGATTGTATTAGATAGTTATTGGTCTTTTCTTGCCCACACACCAGGTGATATACAGGCAATTTGATATAAAAAAAATTATCTAACTAGAAAATACAGATACTGGCAAATCTAGCTATGGTCTTGTCGTCTTTCTCTGGGACACCACTGATTCATCAGTGTGTCAGGAGAGCACTTGCTAAAACATAAAAAAGTGGGGCGGTCTAGTGATATCTCGTGTTTTGTGTTGTTTTAGGTATTTTGGGGTCACTGTATCAATGCCTTGGTCCACTCTCTCATCCTCATCTGGTTCCCAATGAAAATGATGGAGCACGGTAATTATCTAATCATTCCAGTTATCAGAACACATTACTGATTTCTTGCCAGTCTGGTCGTGTATTTTTATTAGCAGAAATAATGAACAGAAACCAGGGTTTCGTGAGGTTGCAGACAATGCCTGTGATTGACAGGCCGTTAAGTCATTTTTTTTACCAATTCCATGACTCATCAATCACTCACTGGCTTCACTTTAACTTTTTTTGCACTTTGTTGACTTCTGCTACTTTCTTAACTTTTAACTGTCAGGAAAATTTTTCCAATCCTATTATTGAGGACGCTACTTCCCTGGGAATAGGAGTGGAAGCAATGTTATTATGACATTGTAAAACACTGCATTATACATTGAGCCTAGCCTATAAAACTCTAAAGCTGCCCTAAATCTAGAGGAACAGTGCTAGGAAAGAATAACAATACTTAAGTTGCAGCCTGTGCAAACTAAGGGGATTGGGAACAGAAGGTTTTTTTATGTAAAAATTATTTATTTAGTTGTGTTTTAATGATGATTTTGTGGGTCATTTATGAACTGGGAAAAAGCATGGTGCAGTTTATTATCTTTTGTACAGGTTCCTGGAGCCTCTGTTATGTATTAAATAAGTCAAGACAGTAAGAGACATTAGTACTGTCTCTATTGTGTATCACAATAGTTAATTTTAATAGTATAATTAAATTAGATTATGTGTGCATATAAATACTTTATCTAATGTGAAGTGTGAATGAATGGCACAAAAAAAGCTCCTATTAAAATAATTGGGCTTAAGGCTTTGTGCAAATACCCGCTGCTGATGATGATGATGATGATGGCCGCCATTACTAGCTAGCTGCTTCTGATTGGCTGATTACAAAATGAACCCCTGAAGCTGATAGGTGCTTTCTTCATTGATCATGCATCTATTATAGGATTTTTTTGGACGGATTTCAACAATATTTTATTTCGATATTCATTAGAGATGAGCGCACTCGGATTTATGAAATCCGAGCCCACCCGAACGTTGCCGATCCGAGTCGGATCAGAGACAGATCCGGGTATTGGCGCCAAATTCAAATCTGAAACTGAGGCTCTGACTCATAATCCCGTTGTCGGATCTCGCGATACTCGGATCCTATAAATTCCCCGCTAGTCGCCGCCATCTTCACTCGGGCATTGATCAGGGTAGAAGGAGGGTGTGTTAGGTGGTCCTCTGTCCTGCTATATCTCGTGCTGTTCAGTTCTGTGCTGTGCTGTGCCATGCTGTGCTGTGCTGTGCTGTGCTCAGTCCAGTGGGGCTGTGTCCTGTGCTCTGTCCTTCTGAGGTCAGTGGTGCTGCTGGGTCCTGTGCTGTGTCCTGTTCAGTCCAGTGGTGCTGTGTCCTGTGCTCTGTGCGTCTAAGGGCATAGTTATTTCCCCAATATTCCCAAGTGTTTAAAAAAATAAAAAAAAAGTTATTTAAAAAAATACAAAAAACTAATTAAATTTTTTTTTAATTACAACAAAATTTGCACAACCAATCCTGCAGTATAAGCCCATTGGTACTGCAATATTACCAAGTTCACACATTCAGCAGTAAAAGTCCAGTGGTACTGCAATATTACAAAGTTCACACATTCTGCAGTATCAGTCCAGTGGTGCTGTGTCCTGTGCTCTGTCCTGCTGAGTTCAGTAGTGCTGCTGGGTCCTGTGCTGTGTCCTGTTCAGTCCAGTGGTGCTGTGTCCTGTGCTCTGTGCTTCTAAGGGCATAGTTATTTCCCCATTATTCCCAAGTTTTTAAAAAATGAAAAAAAAGTTATAAAAAAAATAAAAATAAATAATTTAAAAAAAAAATAATTATAACCAAATTTGCAAAAACAATCCAGCAGTATAAGTCCATTGGTACTGCAATAATACCAAGTTCACACATTCTGCAGTATCAGTCCAGTGGTGTTGTGTGCTGTGCTCTGTCAATTTTGAGTTCAGTGGTGCTGCTAGGTCCTGTGCTGTGTCCTGTTCAGTCCAGTGGTGCTGTGTCCTGTGCTCTGTGCTTCTAAGGGCATAGTTATTTCCCCATTATTCCCAAGTGTTTAAAAAATTAAAAAAAAGTTATAAAAAAAAAATACAAAAAAAAAATTAAAAAAAAAATTACTTACAACAAAATTTGCAAAACCAATCCTGCAGTATAAGCCCATTGGTACTGCAATAATACCAAGTTCACTGATTCAGCAGTATAAGTCCAGTGGTACTGCTATTACAAAGTTCACTGATTCAGCAGTATAAGTCCAGTGGTACTGCTATTACAAAGTTCACTGATTCAGCAGTATAAGTCCAGTGCTACTCTCCTGTGCCGCATATAATTTTTAAAGGCTTTGCCGAGTGTGTGTGGCTTAGGGGTACGCTCTCTTGTGCTACATATAATGGAAAACCAAAATTTGGAGGATAAAGTAGGGAAAGATCAAGACCCACTTCCTCCTTATGCTGAAGCTGCTGCCACTAGTCATGACATAGACGATGAAATGCCATCAACGTCGTCTGCCAAGCCCGATGCCCAATCTCCTAGTACAGGGCATGTAAAATCCAAAAAGCCCAAGTTCTCAAAAAATAGCAAAAAGAGAAACTTAAAATCAGCTGAGGAGAAAAGTAAAGTTGGCAATATGCCTTTTACGACGCGTAGTGGCAAGGAACGGCTTAGGCCCTGGCCCGTGTTCATGACTAGTGGTCCAGCTTCACCCAAGGATCTAAGCCCTCCTCCTCCCCCCCTACAAAAAATTTAAGAGAGTTATGCTGTCAGCAACAACAACAAAACAGCAAAGAACTCTGCCTTCTAAACAGATGACATCACAAATCCCCAAGGCGAGTCCAAGGGTGTTGTTGGTTGTGAACCCTGACCTTCCCATCACTGTACGGGAAGAGGTGACTCCATCCAGCATTTGCAGCACGCCCTCTGCATATGCTGGAAGGATCACCCACAGTCCAGTTACAGATTTGGCTAATGAAGGTGTGAATGTTGTACACCGGGAGGAGGATATTGATGTAGCTGCCGCTGAGGAGGATGTTGATGATTATGATGCAGACAGATACCAAATTGCCTTTCTCAATTTCTATTTATATTCTAGATTATATAACGGCTGAATAGTTTTCTGTTTTACTCCTAGTGGAGAGGGGATCTGATGCAGACAGATACCAAACTGCCTTTGTCCATTTCTTTGTATATTTGAATTTCTAGTTATACAGTCTATGCAGGCTGCTTTATTTATATTCAACTACAAGTGTAGGGCGGGGGGCATAGATAGCCACCAAAGTAACGTGGTCCATTTAATTACACTTTCTAGCTCCACAGTCTGTGCAGCCTGCTTTTTTTATCTTCAAAGTATTTATATTTACAAGCCTTACAATCTAAATTAACTAGAGGTAGTGACGTGGTAGAACTCCAAAAGGCAGTTTGGAAGCCCCTGTACAAACTGGCTCTATTTTTTAACTGCGTTGTCCCCCCTCCAGTGTGTACTCGGAAAGAGTTTTTAGTGCAGCTGGGAACCTGGTCAGTGAGCGGCGAAGGAGGTTGCTTCCTCACAACGTTGAAAAAATGATGTTTATAAAAATGAATAATCAATTCCTCAATGAAGTACAGCACTGCCCTCCAGATAGTACAGAGGGACCTGTGGTTGTGGAGTCCAGCGGGGACGAATTGATAATGTATGAGGAGGAGGAAGTACACACTGTAGGGGGAGAGGAATCAGAGGTTGAGGATGAGGACGACATCTTTCCTCAGTAGAGCCTGTTTAGTTTGTACAGTGAGAGATGAATTGTTTTATTGGTGTGGGGGCCCAAACAAACCAATCATTTCAGCCACAGTAGTTTGGTAGGCCCTGTCGCTGAAATGATTGGTTTGTTAAAGTGTGCATGTCCTATTTCAACAACATAAGGGTGGGTGGGAGGGCCCAAGGACAATTCCATCTTGGAACTTTTTTTTTGCATTATATGACCAATCAACAGTCGTTTGCCATGTTCAAAAAGTAAAACCAAATTTAAACAAATTCAGGAAATTAAACCAAAAGTAAAATGCCCTGTCATAATTTAAAACAAGAGGGATTGACGTGCTCTAGAACTACTGTATTGTTGTTTATATTTTATAAACACTACACTTGAAAGCTTGAGTCTTTCAATGAAAAAGTAACTCTCCATTGCACGAATATTTGCAACAGGGACAATTTTAGGCTTAAGAAAGTCAACTAATAACACTTCAACGCTGTCTGTCTTTATAAACACTACACTTGGAAGTTGGAGGAGGTATTGTGGACCAAATTTACTACCGGGGCCACTCCACTGTGCAGTCCATATTTAGGTGTATCAGATATTAAACAACGGTGACAGTTGATGCCCAATTTTTTAATTATATTGTTTGCGCTGTAAAAAATTGTGTTCCGGGCTGTAACAGATTCTGGATACTATATTACTAATCTTGATTAGCGCTGGCTTACCTGAGGTGCGGAGTCTAACGATCTCCCCGGTGTTCACCAAGAACCGCCGCAAGGCGGGGTGGGCTTCGCTGCCAGGAGTCGCAGGTCGCGGTCCCCAGGTTCGCCTCAAGATGTAGTACAGCGGAGTGAAGCGGTGGTAGCGGAGTCAACAAGCCGGTTCGGTACACAGGACTGGAGTCAGGCAGAATCAGAAGGCAACTCGGAGTCAACAGGCCAGGTTCGGTACACGGGTCACAAGAATAGGAGAATGGTCAGCAAGCCGGGTCGGTACACAGGGATTAGAGAGCCAGGGAAGTCAAACAGGCAGAGATCAGCACACAGGAGACACTGGAAACAGGAAGACACTGCAATCCACGAAGAGCAGGAGCCAGGAACAGGTAAGTGTTGCTCTGACACTCAGCGAGTGTCAGAGTGAGGTTTTTATACAGAAGGGGATTCAAAATCCCCGCCTCTAGGTTGTGGTCATGTGACCGCCTCCGGGTGCGGTCACATGGTCCTGAATGCGGAAGTGCGGCTGGACGGAGCGGCGGGGATAAGGTAAGTCCGTAACAGTACCCCCTGCCATAAAGGTGGACTCCGAACACCTAATAGGGTTTCAAAGGAAATTTTTTATGGAAGGATTTAAGTAGACGGGGAGCATGTAGGTCAATGGCTCTTACCCATGAGCGCTCCTCAGGGCCGTAACCCTTCCAATCCACCAAGAACTGTATGGCACCTTGAACTTTACGAGAATCTAGGATAGTTTTAATCTCGTATTCAACTTGATCCCGATCCACAGCAGGAGGAGGAGTTCTGGATGAGGTGGAGAATCTGTTGGTTACCATCGGTTTTAACAAGGAGACATGGAAGACATTGGGTATGCGTAAGGAGGGAGGCAGACTCAATCTAAAGGCTACGGGATTAATAATCTCAGATATAGCAAATGGGCCAATAAACTTGGGAGCAAATTTTTTACTGGGAACCTTTAAACGAATGTTCTGGGTGGATAGCCATACCCTGTCACCAACTGCAAAACTTGGAGTCATTCTTCTCCTTTTATCGTAGAATTTTTTGGAACGAGTAGTTGCTTGTTTTAAGTTTGTCTTGGTTTGTTCCCAAATATCAGAGAAGTTACGAACCAGAGAGTCCACTGCTGGAACTTCAGAAGATGAGACTTGAGAGAAGGTGGGTAGTCTAGGATGGCAGCCATACAGAACAAAAAAGGGGGAGTTAGAGATGGCCTCATGAAAATGGTTGTTATGGGCGAACTCGGCCCAAGGGAGAAGGTCCACCCAGTTGTCTTGGTTACTAGAGATAAATATTCTTAGAAACTTCTCTAATTCTTGGTTGGTTCTCTCAGTAGCCCCATTGGACTGGGGATGATATGCGGAAGAGAAGTCAAGCTTAATCCCGGATTTATTGCAAAAAGACCGCCAAAATTTTGATATGAATTGTGATCCCCTATCGGAGACAATATGTTGAGGACAGCCATGGAGGCGAAATATTTCTTTAATAAAAATATCGGCTAAGGAGGAGGAAGAAGGAAGGCCTTTGAGAGCAATAAAGTGAGCTGTTTTAGAGAAGCGATCCGTGACCACAAGCACTACAGTACAGGATTTGGAAGGGGGAAGGTCCGTGATAAAATCCATGGAGATCTGTGACCAAGGGTAATCAGGAATGGGTAATGGGAGCAAGCATCCATAAGGCTTCTTCCTAGAGGTCTTGTGTTGAGCACATTTGGAACAAGCAGCAACAAATCTCTTCACATCCTCCAGCAAGGAAGGCCACCAGTAGCTTCGGGACAATAAGTCCCAGGTCTTGCGAATGCCGGCATGCCCAGAGAAGAGTGAGTGATGAGCCCAGTGAAGGAGCCGGGTGCGTAGATGTGGCAAGATGAATGTTTTGCCTGGAGGACAGCCCTTTTTCAGGTGTGTAGCTGCCAATACTTGACATGGATTTACAATGAATTTCTTATCTTCCGAGGATTCCATGTCAGCTGGATCAAAAGAGCGAGATAAGGCGTCTGCCTTCGTGTTCTTAGATCCTGAGTGAAAAGTGATGTTGAAATCAAAGCGTGAGAAGAATAAGGACCACCTTGCTTGTCGAGGATTTAGACATCGGGCAGTGCGTAAGTAAAGCAAATTCTTATGGTCGGTATATATGGTGATAGGGAATTGTGCTCCTTCTAGTAAATGTCTCCATTCGGAGAGAGCCAATTTGATGGCCAGGAGCTCTTTGTCGCCAATCCCATAGTTCCTCTCAGCAGGTAAAAAGCGACGGGAAAAGAATCCGCAGGGATGAAGTTTTCCAGAAGAACCTCGCTGTGATAGTACGGCTCCTGTGCCAACAGAAGAGGCATCTACCTCCAGGACAAAGGGACGAGAACAATCTGGCTGTTGAAGAATGGGTGCGGATGAAAAGAGAGACTTTAATAATATAAAGGCTTGGATAGCCTCAGAGGACCAAATACCAGCATCAGCAGATTTGCGGGTCAATGCTGTGATGGGAGCCACGAGAGAGGAGTACCCCTTGATAAATTGACGATAATAGTTGGAGAATCCTAGGAAGCGTTGAGTGGCTTTAAGGCCTGAAGGTTGGGGCCAGTCAAGTATGGCTTTCAATTTTGTGGGATCCATCTGTAGGCCGGTGCCCGAAATAATATATCCCAGGAAGGGAATTTGTCTCTGCTCGAAGGTGCATTTCTCCAATTTGCAAAATAACTGATTTTTTCGGATACGAGAGAGGACCTCCAATACATGAGTACGATGAGATGCTAGATCTTGAGAAAAGATGAGAATGTCGTCCAAGTAGATGACTACAGATTGGTACAAGAGGTCTTGAAACAGCTCATTCATAAAGCTCTGAAATATGGCTGGGGCATTGCATAGCCCGAAGGGCATGACCAGATATTCAAAGTGGCCGTCTCGGGTGTTAAACGCCGTCTTCCATTCATCCCCCTCCTTAATGCGTATAAGGTTATACGCTCCTCTGAGGTCAAGTTTAGAAAAGATGGTGGCACCCTTGATCCGGTCAAATAGTTCAGAAATCAGTGGCAGTGGATACCGATTTTTAACGGTAATGGCATTCAGGCCTCTGTAATCAATGCAAGGGCGGAGGCCCCCATCTTTCTTTTTTACGAAGAAGAAGCCAGCCCCAGCTGGGGAGGCAGACTTGCGGATGAAGCCCCTGTTTAGATTTTCTTGGATGTACTCCTCCATAGCCTTAGATTCCGGGAGGGAAAGGGGGTAAACACGGCCCCTGGGAATGGGTTTACCAGGTATCAGATCAATGCCACAGTCCCAGATTCTGTGAGGAGGAAGTCTAGTGGCCTCTTGTTGACAGAAAACATCAGAGAAGGTTTGGTATGGCTCAGGCAGGAGAGTCACAGGAAATTCTTGGGTACGTCTGGGACTATTCGGGGGAACCACTCTCTGTAGGCAGCGAGAGAAGCAGGACTGTCCCCAGGACAATATGTGACCAGATTTCCAGTCCAAGGTGGGAGAGTGGGCACGAAACCAAGGAAGTCCTAGGATGACTGGGTTGGTAGATCTCTGTATTACTAGAAAAGAAATCTTCTCCCGATGAAGTGCTCCTATCTGAAGTAGAAGAGGAATAGTGCGTACCAAGATGGACCCCTCAGGGATTCTTCCCCCATCAATGGCCATCAGAGAGATGGGTTGTTCCAAGGCTTGTGTGGGAATAGCGAATTGTTTAACTACTGTGGCAGAAATGAAATTTCCTGCGGCTCCGGAATCTAGAAGAGCCGACTGCGGGAAGGTCTTTTGTCCTAACTGAAGGGAAATGGGAATAGACAGGCAATCATTACTATTGGGAACTGACTGACACTGAGAAAAGAGGCCCAACGACACAGCTCCAGAACTCGTTAGGCCCTGTCGTTTCCCGAGCGTTTGGGACAAGAACTCAGAAGATGGCCACTCTCTCCACAATATAAACACAACTTGTTCCGAAATCTCCTCTCCCTCTCTTCGGCTGATAGGCGGGTCCTCCCAAGTTGCATGGGCTCTTCAGGGGGAAGAACAGGGGTTTGGAAGTTGGGGGCCAAGCGAATCATGCTACGCCGCGACTGTTCCTTCTCGGAATTACGTTCCTTGAAACGCAAATCAACTTTGACACAGAGGGAGATAATGTCGTCCAAAGACGTAGGGAGTTCCTGGGATACCAACTCGTCTTTGATTCGGTCTGAAAGGCCCTGCCAGAATGTAGCTACTAGAGCCTCATCATTCCAGCGAAGTTCAGAGGCCATGGTTCTGAAGTGGACCGCATACTGCCCCACAGACTGGTTTCCCTGGCGGAGTCGTAGTAAGCCGGAAGCGGCATTGGACACCCTTCCTGGCTCATCAAATATTTTCTTGAAGGTGGACAAGAAGAGGTTGAAGTTCTGTAGAATGGGGTCGTCCCTCTCCCATAAGGGGGAAGCCCATGCTAAAGCTTGACCGGACAATAACGAAATCACATAGGCCACTTTCGTTTTTCCGGAGGGGAAGTTCCCAGGTAGAAGCTCGAATTGTATGGAGCATTGATTTAAAAATCCTCTGCAATTTTTAGGGTCTCCATCGAACTTAGGTGGGTTAGGCAACCGTAGCTGCGAGGAAGAAGCTGCTGCTGCTGCCTGAGGTACAGGGGCCACTGCCGGCCCAGGTGATCCACCAGCCACTAGGGTGTTCTGGACAACATCCAAGCGAGTGGATAGACTATTGAGGAATTTTAAAAGTTGCTCTTGGTTAGCTTCTTGTTTATCCATCCTTCCTACTAAATGCTCCAACAGATCTTTAGCTGTGGTATCCATGGTCAGAGCAAACTGTAACAGATTCTGGATACTATATTACTAATCTTGATTAGCGCTGGCTTACCTGAGGTGCGGAGTCTAACGATCTCCCCGGTGTTCACCAAGAACCGCCGCAAGGCGGGGTGGGCTTCGCTGCCAGGAGTCGCAGGTCGCGGTCCCCAGGTTCGCCTCAAGATGTAGTACAGCGGAGTGAAGCGGTGGTAGCGGAGTCAACAAGCCGGTTCGGTACACAGGACTGGAGTCAGGCAGAATCAGAAGGCAACTCGGAGTCAACAGGCCAGGTTCGGTACACGGGTCACAAGAATAGGAGAATGGTCAGCAAGCCGGGTCGGTACACAGGGATTAGAGAGCCAGGGAAGTCAAACAGGCAGAGATCAGCACACAGGAGACACTGGAAACAGGAAGACACTGCAATCCACGAAGAGCAGGAGCCAGGAACAGGTAAGTGTTGCTCTGACACTCAGCGAGTGTCAGAGTGAGGTTTTTATACAGAAGGGGATTCAAAATCCCCGCCTCTAGGTTGTGGTCATGTGACCGCCTCCGGGTGCGGTCACATGGTCCTGAATGCGGAAGTGCGGCTGGACGGAGCGGCGGGGATAAGGTAAGTCCGTAACACGGGCACACCACACTACGCAGTCCATACCCTTTTTTGGTGGAATTCTGACCCGTGGAGGGTTTTTTAATTATATTGTGGCCTCGGTACCAAATTGTGTACCGGGGCCACCACACTACGCAGTCAAGAAAGATAGATGCGTATCATAGATAAAGTACATTCAGTGGTGTGGGGCAAATTGAAAAATATTCAAAATGCACTGACATTATCAAAAACAAGAGGTTTTCACACGCTAAAACTCCAACATGTATATGATGGAGAGGATGGAGGAGCAGCCGTATGTGCAGTGTAATGCAGACCTGTTGAAGGTTTTTTATATATTTTATTGTGGTGGCCAGTGGCCAGTCCTCTACGCAGTCCAGATACTCTTTTTGGGTGTAATTCAGACCTGTTGAAGGTTTTCTATATATTATATTGTGGTGGCCAGTGGCCAGTCCTCTACACAGTCCAGATACTTTTTTTTGGGTGTAATTCAGACCTGTTGAAGGTTTTCTATATATTTTTTATTGTGGTGCCCAGTGCCCACTACTCTACGCAGTCCAGATACTATTTTTTGGTGTAATGCAGACCTGTTGAAGGTTTTCTATATATTTTTTATTGTGGTGCCCAGTGCCCACTACTCTACGCAGTCCAGATACTATTTTTGGGTGTAATTCAGACCTGTTGAAGGTTTTCTATATATTTTTTATTGTGGTGCCCAGTGCCCACTACTCTACGCAGTCCAGATACTATTTTTGGGTGTAATGCAGACCTGTTGAAGGTTTTCTATATATTATATTGTGGTGGCCAGTGGCCAGTCCTCTACGCAGTCCAGATACTATTTTTGGGTGTAATTCAGACCTGTTGAAGGTTTTCTATATATTATATTGTGGTGGCCAGTGGCCAGTCCTCTACGCAGTCCAGATACTATTTTTGGGTGTAATTCTGACCTGTTGAAGGTTTTCTATATATTATATTGTGGTGGCCAGTGGCCAGTCCTCTACGCAGTCCAGATACTATTTTTGGGTGTAATTCAGACCTGTTGAAGGTTTTCTATATATTATATTGTGGTGGCCAGTGGCCAGTCCTCTACGCAGTCCAGATACTATTTTTGGGTGTAATTCAGACCTGTTGAAGATTTTCTATATATTTTTTATTGTGGTGCCCAGTGCCCACTACTCTACGCAGTCCAGATACTATTTTTGGGTGTAATTCTGACCTGTTGAAGGTTTTCTATATATTATATTGTGGTGGCCAGTGGCCAGTCCTCTACGCAGTCCAGATACTATTTTTGGGTGTAATTCAGACCAGTTGATGGGTTTTTAATTATATTGTGGGGAACACTCCTCTACGCAGTCCAGAAAGATACCACGTTGCAACGTTTTGTACTAAAAAAAAAAAATATTGGGAGGTGTTAGGTGTTCAGAATAGCCTTTAAATTTGTGGAAATTATTGTTATTGAATGTTATTGAGGTTAATAATAGCGTAGGAGGGAAAATAAGCCCAAAAACTTGATTTTTACACTTTTTAGTTTTTTTTCAAAAAAAATCCGAATCCAAAACCTTAATTCTGAACCAAAACCTTTCGGCAGGTGTTTTGTGAAACAAATCCGAACCCAAAACATCGAGAAAATCTGAATCCAAAACACAAAACACGAGACCTCAAAAGTCGCCGGTGCACATCCCTAATATTCATATGTATGCAAATAGAATTATCATATATTTTTTTAAATCAAATAAAATTTTATTGCATTTTTCTTTTATTTTTTTTTTAAATTTTAAACATCAAAAAAGCCCATAACAATAGGCTTAATCCCCAACTATAACCCACACAGTGTTACAGGTGTTGCCAGGTATTCACACACATTAGGATCATAAAAGAAAAAACTTTGACATTCAGATATACAAGCGAAGGTAAGCACATCTTCCACAATTTCAAGATGCAATGAAATAATAATACAGTTTTGATAATACAGAATATAATCATTGACCTAAATAACTCAATAATAGGCGGCTGGATGTCGGCCTCGAGCATTACATTGGGAGAGCTCCACCTCCCTCAACCCTTCCGTGACATATAGGGATATCCTCCACCTGTACCTCCACCTTTCTTTCATATTTATCCTGCTGGTGTACATGAACCTTTCATGGCCGACTGTATCGTTAACAAGGTCAATCCAGCTACTGAAGGTCGGACCGTCAGGTGCCATCCATTTCCTAGCTATCACCACCTTTGCCAACATAAGTAACGTGTTGATAAGCAGTCTAATAAGTTTACGGGTTTTTTTTGTTCAGGCCTAAACCGAATATACAAAGTTTTGGAGTCAAGGCCACCACTCCCACCTCCAACCTTTTAATACAATCCTCCACCTCTCCCCAATAGGATGAGACCAATGGACACTCCCAGAGCATATGCCAAAAGTCCCCTTTCTCACTCCTACACTTGGGACACAGCACCCTCTGCCCCCCCACTAAATTTAGAGAGCCGAAGAGGGGTGAGATATGCTCTGTGCAACAGAAAAAACTGAACCTGGCGAAATCTGACTGATGCAGTGACCTCTTTCGGGCTACATATCACTATATCCCATGCCTTGTCACTAAGACGCCCCAGATCACCCTCCCACCTGCATCGCAGCTCCGGCAAGCCCCCTTCACAGAATCCTTCCACCAATAGTGAATACAAATTTGCCGTCTTTGGCCCAACCTTGACAGTTGCACCCTTAAGGAATCTGCACTAAAGCTCGGAGCAGCTCCCCAAAACTGTGAGGCCAGAGCATTACTTAACTGCAAATATCTATAAAAGTAACCCCTAGGTAGATCATATAATCTCTGAAGTTGCTCAAATGAATATAATATCTCATTCTCATACAATTGTCCAATATGTATTATATTGTAGATTCGCCAGGCTCCAGCTCCCTCCATCCTAGTCAGTTCTCCAAAATCCAAATTATCCCAGAGTGGAGTGCACGGGTCCAAATCCAATCCACCCCCAATCTGGGATGACAATCGCCAAACCTTCATGGCCTGTATTAACAAAGGGGGGTCCCTCCCAACCTTTCTTCCAGCCAGAAGAAATTGCACACGTGTATGATTAGATAGAAATATTATATTTACTACATTATATCCAGCCTAATAATAATTTTTTTTTTTTGCTATGACAACAGATGTTAACAAATGGGCTTATGACCAGGTTGAGTGTTTGTGGATGTGGGTGTATATATACGCCTGGTGTATATGGTACAGGTACAGATCTGGAAGCATTGTGAGACGGCTACAACTCAGCATATGGGAGTAAATACATGGAAAAAAAGGGGGAGCAATGAGAACCATGAGATGTATGTAAGCAGCGTTAAGGACAGAGACACAATTAAGGCAATAATGTTAATGTTTATAGCTCTCTCTCAATTGGACTTTGTGATGTCCTCTGAAACAGTAAACAAATTCGATATTGCGGCCAATAAGGTGAGTAAAACGGAATGTTCTTACCCTAGTTATCCCTATCGTATAAATCCCGGCGTTCAGACATCTTCATACAAACAATCCTCCATAGAGACTCGTGTTTTACTGCCTAGCGTGTTGCCGCGTCTGAAACGCGAAATGAGTAGCTGAACCGCAAAGGTCCGGTGGCTGGTTGTGTTCAAGGTAACTCCAACGTGTTTCATCCGGTATGCGGACTTTATCAAGGGGGTATTAAAGGGGTATTAAATAGACCCTCCTTCCTCCTAATTGGATAAAATCTTTATTTAAAACAAAAACGTTAAAATGCATAAAAATTAAGAAATACAAAAATTACTAGGTAAGCACAGTACTCAGTACTCTGTCACCTTCTCTGTCACCACCTCTGGGTCTCTCTCCACCCCTTCTACCCTTTCAGTCGGGGTCCCACAGGGCTCTGTCCCTGGACCCTTACTCTTCTCTCTATACACCTCTTCCCTGAGTGAACTCATCAGCTCCTACGGCCTCAAGTACCACCTTTATGCTGATGACACTCAACTCTATCTCTCCTCTCCTGATCTCTCTCCCTCCCTCCTCTCTAGGGTGTCCGCCTGCCTCTCTGCCATCTCCTCCTGGATGTCCTCTCGATTCCTCAAACTCAACCTCGCCAAAACCAAACTCATTGTCTTTCCTCCCCCTCATACTTCCTCCCCCTCTGACCTCTCTATCACTGTCGACATTACCTCTATCTCCCCTGTCCCCCAACTTCGCTGCCTCGGGGTCATCCTTGACTCCTCTCTCTCCTTTGCCCCTCACATTCTCTCTCTTGCTAAATCCTGCCGCTTCCAGCTGCGTAACATCGCACGCATCTGGCCCTTCCTCTCCCAAGATGCCACCAAATGTCTTATTCACTCTCTGATCATCTCCCGCTAGGACTACTGCAACCTTCTCCTCACTGGCCTCCCCCACTCTCATCTCGCTCCCCTTCGTTCTGTTCTTAACGCAGCCGCTAGGCTTATCTTCCTTTCTCGCCGCTCCTCTTCTGTCTCCCCCCTCTACCAAGCCCTTCACTGGCCCCCCTTCCCCTACAGAATCCTGTTCAAGCTCCTCACTCTCACATACAAGGCACTCGCCAACACCACTGCTCCCTACATCTCCAACCTCATCTCTATTCACGCTCCATCCCGCCCTCTCCGATCTGCCAACGACCGTCGCCTCTCCTCCCCTCTGATTACCTCCTCACACGCGCGAATCCAAGACTTCTCCCGCGCTGCCCCCCTCCACTGGAACAAGCTCCCTCCCTCCATCAGAACATCCCCTACTCTGTCCAGTTTCAAACGGGCTCTAAAAACCTACCTCTTTCTCAAAGCCTTCCAGTCTCCCACTTTACTTCCTACCTTTTCTGCCTCCCTCCCCTCTTCCCCCTCCCCTGAATCTGCCTCCGTTCCCCCTTCTCTCCCTCTCACCCCGTGTCTCTCTGTCTGTCTACCCCTCCCCTTAGATTGTACGCTCCCTTGAGCAGGGCCATCTCTCCTCCTGTTTCCTGCACCTTTTACTCTGCTCTCCAGCTACCTTTCTCCCCACCCCTCTGGGGGTCTCCCCGTCATCCGCGCCCTTCCTCTTGGGCTCCGGCGCCTGCCGGTCTTCCCTCCCCCCTCTCTCTAGCTGTGCTCTGAGCTTACTGAGTTACTGTGCTTATTGTTTACTGTATTTTGCTGTCCCACCTTGTACTGTACTTGTTTGTCCCTGTACGGCGCTACGGACACTGAGTGGCGCCTTATAAATAAAAATTAATAATAAAAAAATAATAATTACTGACTGACACATTTTGAAAGGTCCACAGGTGGTATAATTATTTCACTTGTGACCTGGAACACCTGCACTGTTAGGGGTACTTGAGGACTATGGTTGGGAAACACTGCTTTAATATAAATATAACTAGCTTTACATTTGCTGCCTGTTGTCCATAGCACTGCGGTGCAGTCATCAGCTCCATGCTGGTAAAAATAGAGTGTTTGCTAAAGGCACCAAATCCAGGATTTAGTTGGAAGTCAGTTGAATTTGAAAGTGGAATGCGATTGATAATTCCAGTTGTGTTCAACATTCAGTGGAATGTTCTGTGATAGGATTCGGAATTTTTATTCTAAAATGTGGATTTAGGCATTCCTGCTAAAATGCAGCGAGTATAGTTGTTAACATAGGGATGAATGTTCCCAATTTTTATTTTTTTTAAAGCTGCAGTGTTGAACTACTTTGTACAATAGTCAATTACTGGTTTTATACCTATTGCTTCCCAAGCAAACATTGAAGGGTCATGGGAAAATGCTCCATATTCTTATGCAGATTTGCTGAATTTGTTGATGTGAGAAGATGTATGTTTGTTAATGTGCTCATGCTAATTTCACTATTTAGTTTAATACCTTGTAATGAGAATTTTTTGTTAATTATGTCAAATCATATTGTCCATATTCAGACAATATGTAATTTGTACCTGCACTTAGGGAAAAAAAGTTCACTATTATCTGGGGTGCAAACCAGGAGAAATATGCAGAAACAAAGTGTCTGTAAGAATCCATTAAGAGATACATACAGTGGATATAATAAGTCTACACACCTTTACTGAAATTGGAGCTGTTTATGATGTACAGCCTGAAATTAAGGTAAATTGCGTCAGACCTATTTCCATCTTTATTGTAACCTTACAACCAACAAAACTGAAGTGAAAATAAAATAAATATTTTTAGGAAAAATTTGTGAAATTAAAACCCTACAAAACCCAGTTTGGATAAAGGTTCACACCCTTTCGTTAAGGGGCTGTAGCTATATTTATAGTTAATTAATCATATTCACAATTATGTTCAAAGGTAATTAGCATACACCTGCCAGCAATGAAAGTAATTGGGATTAACCCCAAGTAAAGATCAGCTGGGATAGTCCTTTTCCGAAAAGAGCTTTCAGAACATATACATAATCTAAGTTTTGAAAGGTACCAATCAGTAGGCGATATAAAATTATTTTAGAGACATTACATGTGCAGTGAAACTGTGTGAAGACCATCATCAATAAGTGTAGAAAATGTGGCACAGTAGGAACATTGCCAAGATCAGGGCATCTCTCAAAAGTGGACAACAGGACAAGGAGGACATTCATCAGGGAGGCTACCAAGAGGCCTACAGCAGCACTAAGGGCAATAAACAATAAAGGAGCCGCAGGAATTTCTATGAGGAACTGCTCACCTCCTACATGTGACATCAATCTCCTGCATTCTGCACGTCTGGGCTATGGGGTAGGATGGCAAGAAGTCATTTCTCACAGAGAACATCCAAGCCCATCTAAATTTTGCAAAAAAAATACATTCAATCACCCCAAACCATGTCTTATTGTCTGATGAGACTAAGGTTGGACTGTTTGCACCAAACATATATTTTAGAATTGAGGCCAAAGACAACACCGCTCATTACCCAAAGAGCGCCATACCTATTGGCGGTGGCAGTATTATGATTTGTGGCTGCTTATCTTCAGCTGAGACAGGGGATCTAGTCAGGACAGAAGGCATCATGTATAGCTCCAAATAATATTACTAGTTTAGGAGAAACCCGCTGGTCAGAAAGCTGAAGGTAAAGAGGAATTTCACCTTCCATCATGATAATGATCCAAGCACACATTCAAGTCAACCAAGGAATGACTTCAGGAAAGGAATAACAAAGTCTTGAAATGGCCCAGTCAGAGCTCAGACCTCAATCCCATTGAAGGCCTGTGGAACGACCTAAAGAGATCAGTGTACAGGAGATCCCCTCGCAATTTAATTGAACGTTTTGAGGGAAGAGTGGGATAGAATTTCAAAGTCCATGTATATGAAGTTGATAGAGACTTATTAAAAAAAGACTTACTGCTATAATTAAAGCATAAGGTGCTTCCAAAAAGTATTAGTTTAGGGGTGTGCAGACTAATGCACCCACGGTATTTAAGTTTTTTTTTTAATTTTCTGTTTTTTTTTACTAAAAACTATCTATTTATTTTTTTCTTGAATTGTGTTAGTTGCAAGCTTACATTAAAGGTTAAAAAAGAACAGACATGATTCCTGCTGATTTTAATTTCAATAAGGGTGGGTAGACTTTTTATATCTACAATATGTACATTATGTACAGGAATAAAGACAATATGAGTCTAGCTTTGAGTCCGTTTCTTAATTTAAAATATTTTTAGACATTGAAAAATATATCTGGAGGTTATTTAAAATGGTCATTTGAACAAGGCAATGTTTTACAGTACCCTATACAGCGATAAGAAAACTATTAATCTGATCATTGTTGGCCCAACAAGTAAATGGATGTGTGCAATAAAGGTGACTGTGATAGTCTGGAGATAACAAGCTTAAAGTGACTTTGTCAATGTTTATCGGTTTTGTCAATGCAAATCCGCTGACAAATTCTTTGTCCTTTGCTTATCCACTCTTTTACAACTTGTGATACTGATTTATGTATCTTGGAACACGTACATCACTTTACTAAGAATACAATGTGGGGTGAAGAATTTTGTCTCCTAGACGAGCATTACAAGCAATGTGGGAAATTGTTTTAGAGGCTTGCACCTTGGAACACTGTGAGGGCAATAAATCAAACCTGTTTAATCAGCATGTTGTTATGTACACATGATGGGTGCCTAATTTTGAGTGCAATAAATCACTCTATGATTTGCAGCCTGTGACAGTGCAGGTATGGCAGGGGAACCATAACACAGAAATAGCCCATCTTCTTGCCACATCTCTGTCATTCATTAGGTTTGGAATGAGTGATTACATAGAACAAACAGAGACTGCTGTCCTAGCCAGAAAAAAAATCTTTGTAAAAATAGAATGGCTTCATAATTTACAAAAAACAAACAAAATGGATTTATCGCTCTTTCAAAGTGTACGGTTGAAGGTTAACTTAAAGCATCTCCAATATGTTTCATGGGAAAATGGCAGTTTTAGAGGTTTTATAATTCATAGTTATTTGTAGCTATTGTACCCTGATGCCAGCTCACCCTGTGCTAGTGTTTCCAAGGGCCTTGTAGGGCTGAGCATCCCACGGTAAGAAGCATTAAAGGGAGATGCTGTAGTGGGGATAATGAGCACTGAGCTAATGGTATTTAAGATCAATGAGGGGAGGCCTGCAAGGACCACTGTACTAGACATCTGAGTAAACCCCAGCTAGCTGGTCCACCTATGCGGACCGGGATATGCTCACACTGCAGCGGCTGGGTTTTCAAGTTAGTGTCATTGGAGAGGCTATGCTTTCCTTTAGGTTAGCAGGATCCTAATAGATCCGTAGCCTCCTAATAGAGGCCGGCAGACCCATAACTTAAAATTTTATCACCTGGGGCGAGAAAGAAAACTGCTGCCCCCCAGCGCTTAATTATAAACAAATGAACCTAAACTTTTCATAAGCTGCGTCCCCCTTCAGTGTTGCACCCCTGGGCAATCGCACCTATCTCACGGCCATAGATACGGCCCTGGTGAGGCCGGACGCCGCAGGCTAATCTTGATAGTGGTCTCCACTATGGGACAGTAACATCAGACAGTTTGTACTAAGCTTAGGTTAGAACCACCCGTATTGCTCTATAGCTGACATCAGTGCTACAATAACATCCTCACAAGGCAATACAGTGAGGCACGCACAGGACTATGGGAGACTCACAGCGGGTAACTTCACTAAGTCCTGAGCTGAGGGAGGTGCAGACCAGCAGGAGCTAGGACTTAGTGAAGTTACCCGACAGGGCTAAGGGAGGCTCATTCTCAAATATTAGTAATAAAGATAATGAACTGCTGCTGGGGTAGATTTATTTATTTATCAACTTTTATTATTGTAACACTTTCTTGGTTTTTTGCTCCCAATATTGTAATACTATTTGAGACGTTCATGTGTCCACAATATAGTAAGCTGGCATCCCTGTAGTGCGAAGTTTGAAAAATGATATCTTATATTCATCTTCCATCCTCTGAAGTGAGAAAACTAAGTGGACTTAGTCCATGGTCTCCGTACCACAGCTATAGGCATGGAGCGTCATATGACAATCCCACAGCACTTTATTAGGTATGGTTTCCCTGGCATATCATGAAAGTGGAGATGGCACATGGGTGACCCGGCTAGCCAGCTCACGCAGGCGCCAGACTGGGCTTTCAGGTCTACTTAGTGGGAAAAAAGTCGAAAAAAATAAATAAATAATACAAATATTATAAACAAATATTATTTTAAAATGTTTAACTTTGGAATTATTTTTTTTGAAATAATAAAGCATTTTTTCCCCTTTCTTTATCTTTTGCTATCTCATCCTGAGCTGGCGATAGAGAATGATATTTGCAGCAGTACATGTACCGCCGTGACCTTATTTAAATCAGCTTCCCTATGTTTTGCTTGGGGAGGCTTTCACCGGAGAAAATCGGCGAATCTCTTTCCCTTCGCTGGCGGTAGCCTTTTATAGACTGGGAGTAGCCCTGTCTCAGGTGAAAACACCTGGGGTAAATGTATCAAGCTGCGAGTTTCTGGCGAGTTTGAAAAGTGGAGGTGTTGCCTATAGCAACCAATCGGATTCTAGTTATCATTTATTTAGTACAAAAGTATAGATAGAATCCGATTGGTTGCAACATCTCCATTTTCAAACCTGCCGAAAACTCGCAGCTTGATACATTTACCCCCTGATAGTAATTTTCCATGTTTAATAAATAGTCCCCTTAGTGGCACAATATGTGTCCGTACAATGAGAAGGAATAATATCATTAGAAGGTGCAAACTGTAAAAAGTGTGAACCTGCGTCAACAAAGACCAAACAATACTGTGCAAACGTGTTTCCAGCAAATACCTGTCCTTCTCCATATGTGATTAATCTTCTGTGGCTTCTCTAGTAGGCTCACAAAGCCTTCACAACAACATACAATTCACTTAATTGCATCGCAACCTTATATGTTTCTGTTTACCTGTGTAAAGATAAGGAAACTATCTCTTGAAATTACAGAACAGCCCAGTTCATTAAATCTTGGTACATACAACAAAAGCTTGCCATACAGTCCTTCCTCAGCAATGTAATTATGTACACAAAGAGTCAAACCTCTTCAATTCCTGCTTCCAGCACTCTCAATAGTATTATATTTCACTCATTTCTGGAGGGCTCCGGTGAGCATTGGAAGAAAGTTTCACATTTTGATTCCACGTCACCTGGATATGTGATATCCCTGAAAGAAGAACAGAGGATACTAGGAGCCACTTACTAGTAACACATGAAGAGATTTGCATTGCTTCTACCTACATTCCTTGTGCAGGTAAATATCTAGGACACACAACTCAGAAGGGGTTTTTTGGAATATTTTCTGATTTTTGCCTGTCTTAAGTCCTGTTTCCTATTCTCAGCCGTATAACTGGTTTATATGGGTTTTGTTTACATGAGGTACTGTGAAAGCATAACCTCACTTTAGTTCTAAGACGTTGTCTGCCGAAGACACTTTTCAAAGCCAATAAAAGAGTTTACCCCTCAATGTCCAATAGAGACACAAATGTATTTCTGTTTAAAAGAGGGACAGTCACTCATTCGAAGGAGATACTAGTAAAGTGAAATAGGCAGGTTGATTTGGATCAAAAATGGCTTGAGGTATGAATGCTATCATAGGCAAACCGAGGAGGGGTTTTCTAGTGCCTGGAAACCCCCCTCCAAGCCTGGGTCACTGTATAATTGAGGTGGCTGGACCCTGCCCCCGCTTCACACTGCTCTGCTTGAAAAGAGAGAGCTGCGTGCACCTAACAGTAGTCCACGCAGCATTGCCCATGTATATTATGGGGATAGGAAGAGCTGGAGAGCAGCCAAGCACTGTCTAAAATTATAGCCATGCCCCCATGCTTGCTGGCCACGCCCACTGGCACCGTGGTGTGGAAACCCCCCTCTACAAATCCTGCGTTTGCCCCTGGCTATGTTACCGTAAACCAGACCTGAACAACCTGTTGCTCTCCAGGTGTTGTGAAACTACAAGCCCCAGCATGCTCTGCCAGCCGATACCTGACAGGGTATACTGGGACTTGCAGTTTCACAACACCTGGAGAGCCACAGGTTGGCCAGGCCCTGCTCTAAACTATAGTGTAAAGTCCAGACTGTTCCAAATTCATATTTGCTATGGACTCAGAAGATACAAATTCACATAAGATTTTAATTAGAGAAAGTGGGGTCACCCATTGTCTTGCTCATTGTTCTTCGCCGCATGAATAAAATAGAGCGGCAGCAAATACATCCAATTCTCATGTATGAGAAAACATCCTAGGGGGAAATACAGAAGACAAGAATTGTGGCCGGGCTGATAAGATCAGGAAGAAATACAGGCAGTGTTCCAGCTCAGGAAGAGAAATTTGCAGCGAGTGCAGATATTTGCATATGTCTCTGACCTGCCACCTGCATCAACCTGAGAATGTTTGGCCCAAATTACTGCAGACCAAGAAGTGCAAATCTTCCACCATAAACCTATAAGAAAAACTCATAAAAAATATGTTTTTTATCTTTTGCAAAGTAGGTAGAAAGAAATAGAAAACTGATCCAAAGTGTGTGATAATACAGCCTAAGGCTGCATGTTAAACTGTGTTCAGCTTCTTTCTTCTAGTTTTGAACACTGCATGAGAAAAAAAACACATTATGCCTAATGCTGAGTTGAACTTAATGCCAGTTTGGGTAATGTAAAATATGCACATTGGCACTGTGCATGCCCACAAAGAGTGTGGATGCATATGCGCTAATGCAGACTTGTGTGTATCTACCGCTCCTTGTGGTTGTAGAGGCAGAACGTGGCAGGGCAGCGGTGTGCAGGTGAAGGCGGAGTGTTCACACAAATGTGGCTCATGCACACCTGCAAAAACACGCCTAAAGGGCAAGTACACGCTGAGGATGATGACTTGGTGCAAACCAGGCGCATATTCTTCCAATGCGGAGCCAGACACTCGTGATGCGCACAGCTCTACATAAATGCGCTATTTTTGCATGCATTTTTTTTTTTTTACAGTAATTTACGCCCATTTTGCGACCAATTCTGCATAAGCCCCATTATCTCATATATGAATATTTATTATTTGCATTGCAATGTCATTACATTGCAGGTCTTTATTTAGTTCACTATGAGGCATTTGTGATCTGTCACCGCATGGCTTCTTTTCAGACTTTACTGCATAAGCTGCCATCCTCAGCAAAACAGGTCTTAAAAAAATGTAATGTAATTATTAGGGTATTTGCTCAACAGGAACACAACTGAATGGGTTTAGAGTGTGTTTGTACATGGTTTTCTGGATCCAGCCAGGTATGTTCTTTTCAGTACTTTGTCATTCAAAATCCCTATGTCTACATAGGGATTATGTTACATATCCAGAAACCTATCTATATACAGCTAATACAGCTTCAAATACAACCTGTGGATGGGCCTATGACTACATAAGCAGGGGCAGATGTCTCCAGGATGGAGTTATTTCTCCAGGTAACAGAGACCCTCCAGTATGGATTAAGGCTGGGTACACACTACAGAATTTTCCAACCAATGTGTTATCTACGATTGTACCAATGACTGAGAAAAAAAGAGTTTATAGGTCTGCTGAACAATCAAATCAAACGATGATCGGTCGAACGATCCTCGTTCATCACTGGAGCGTACACAGTAATGCAATATCGGGCTGAACAGTCGTTCATCGTTTGATTGACCCAATACTCGGCTGAAAACACTGTAGCATGTACCCAGCCTAAGGCACATACCACTTTTAGTGGATAAAAATCTGTCTCAGATTATTTGGCACATATCTTTGCCACCATCAAAAAAAGTCACATAACTCTTTACGAAACTAGAAATTGGGGATGTGTGAGGCCAAGTATGGGAAACATAAAATGGCTGCTGCAACCAGGTGATCCATTCCATTAAGCCAGCTGGCCCTAGACTCCCCCTACCTAGCAACAACCAATCCCCTGCCACTAGGACCTTCCAGACTTAGCAAGCACTCTCCTCCCAGCAATCAGGGGACCTTCCTCAGGCAGTCTTGTCTTATACCGATCACCCCATCGGCACTTGTGTCCAAACCATCCTTTGGACACAAATCCCCCTTCCCCTCTCTCCTGTCAAACTGTTCCCCTTTTTAATCCTTAGACTGTAATCTCCAATAATAATAGCAGTAATTCACCCATGGAATGCCATTTTCTAAAAGTAAAAAGAGTTGTTCATCAGTTGAGCCTAGGCACTCATTGGGTACACCATAGTCCTGAACACTTCCATTAGACCACTGCCTATGTTGACTGAAGTGATGCAGAATTTCATATATCTATAGAAATAGTAAAAACAAACATTTTTTTATTCCTTAGATGATTGCCTGAACACAGTAATAATAGGATATAGTCATGAACCATATTAGTGGAAGTAATGTGATTTAGGGAGTTGAATTTGAAGTGCACTTAATGCAGTCATCCGTTTGTCTGAAGCTTGGCCAAGTGCAACAGGAAAGAAATAGTGATGTTTTGTATATATAGGAGAACCAGTGTCTTTATAATTCAATCTGCTTGGAGACACCTGGCCAATCTCCTTTTACACGGAGTCCCCGGAGAAGAATGTGCAGAAAGGGTTATTGAAACAGTAAGCACGATTCAGACCCACTAAAGCAGGGCTGTATAATGCTGAGCGGCTCATTGACACCTGAGATCAACAACGTCCAGCCTCCTCCTAGTAACTTATATTGTAGTAGCAAGTGAGGGACTTGTGAATCGTGTAACACCTCTGTTTGTTCTGTAACCATTACAAGCTCAATAACAGAGATCAAATTATGCACAATATAAAGATATTCATTTCAACTTTGGCCTAGTAAAAACCTGTAGACATGCTTTGCCGGGTAAAGAATGTGCTCAAAGTAACATATATGGAATAGAGGAACAATTGCTGTATACAGAGGTGACTTTACTATGGAAATGAAAGGTCAGATGTTCGCATTCAGAGTAAATGCAGAGATGTCAGACTTTCCTCATGCAGAACAATAGCATATAAAGCAATATATTGCCAGCACATGGGATCCCGGCATTGGAGCAGTCTGTACAGCTGGGATCAATCAATTGTTATAAAATGAGAAACAGCATTTGTCACAAGCAGAGTTGGAGTCAAGGCCTATGGGACCCTAGTAGGCAACACACTGGTTTGGGCACCTTTCCTCCCTCCATTTGTTAACAAAAACCCCAAAGCATAAGACTAGTTAGGGCAATCCAGACCCATCGGTACCTACTATGCCCCAGACTACAGACTAGGTTGCTTAATGGATGATAAGGCTTTGGTCTCATAAAAAATAAACCATAACAGCGTTCAGACAATGAGCTCCTCTGAGAAGGACGCTCTACTTAATATTTGTATCCGATATAATAGACGTATAGGGGCTGATTCATGCTTGGACGTAAGTCCAATCGTATCTAGCTCTGTGTTACGAGCCGCGGCAGTGCCCAGCCGCCGCGACTCACTTACCCGCGTCCCGGCCGTCGCCATGGCGACCGGGACGTCATTTCCGGCCATAACCCGGCCGTTGCCGGGGCAACCAGCAGACGCTTCAGAGCTGCGTCCCGGCAATAGGAGGAAGCCGGGCGCAGCGATTCTACAGCCTGTGGGCTAATTAATAGGGGCAGATTATAGGAGGCAATTACAGGCATTAGCCTGCAACTGTGCAGGCCAGGGGCAAGCCCTGATTGGCTCTATTAGTGACTGCTCTATTAACCTGCAGGAGTGTGTTCAACCTGTGATTGGTTCAGCTGGGTATTTAAGGCAATGAGGTCTGCTGCCTCATTGCCGGTTATAGCTTCTGTGCTCCAGTCTGCTGACCTGCTTGTTCCAGTTCCTGTATCCTGTATCTACGTTTGACTTCCCGTGTATGACCCTTGGCTTCGTATTGGACTTCGCTTGTGTTTCCTGTGACCCTGATCCTTGGCTTGTTTACCCGTTCTGCTACTTTGCCTGTGACCTCTGACCTCAGCTTGTTCATCATTACTGTTACCTGCTGCCGGCCTTTGACCTCTGCGTGGACCTGACTCTTCTTGCCTGGGTTCTCCCCAGCCGGTACACACTTCACGACCCTCTGTCAGTCTGCAGCCCAGTCTGTCCCCACCATCAGGGGCTCCAGTGAACACCTGACTGGCAGAGTAGACTCCGGGTTGTGTTGTGCCGGCTGGAGGGGTTCCTAACATTATAACCGGCCCACTCACGGAGACAAGATTAGGATGGATGCAAGTGGATCCACACCGTCTCCGGCACAAACCCTAGCAGGCCATGTTGAGTCTTTGTATCAGATGATGCAGGGATTGGCTGAGCGTATGTCTGTTCAAGAAGAAGCCACAAAAGCTTCACAATCTCCTCCAGATCCCATCTGTGAGCCCAAAATGAATTTACCGGATCGGTTCTCCGGAAATAGAACCTTGTTTCGGAACTTCAGGGAGAGCTGCAAGCTCTATTTTCGGATGAGACCCCGCTCCTCCGGTTCAGAGCAGCAACGAGTTGGGATTATTATTTCCCTTCTACAGGGTGACCCCCAGTCTTGGGCGTTTTCTTTGCCACAGACCAGTCCGGCCATGCAGTCCGTAGACTCCTTCTTTGAGGCATTGGGTTTACTGTATGATGACCCGGATCGAGTGGCCTCCGCGGAAGCTCACCTACGGTCCTTGAAACAAGGCAGACGGTCGGCAGAAGAATACTGCGCGGAATTCCGTAGATGGTCACCTGACAGTGGATGGAACGACCCTGCCTTACGTAGTCAGTTCCGTGTCGGCCTATCTGAACAGATTAAAGATTCGCTAGTGCAATACCCGTCTCCTAGCTCTCTGGAGGATCTGATGCACCTCTCCATTAAAATTGACAGGAGATATAAAGAGCGGAAAACTGAAAAGGAAACGTCATCACCTCCATCCGCCTTCGTTCCTATCTCCCAGGATGGTGAGGAACCAATGCAATTGGGAGCATACCGTCTTTCCGCTGAGGAGAGAGACAGGAGACGGTCACAAGGCTTATGTTTATATTGTGGCGCAAGAGGCCACTTCTCCCGTTCTTGCCCAAACAAGTCGGGAAACGAGCATGCCTAAGGAACGAGGGGAGAGTTCACTTAGGTCTACAAATTGTCTCCCAGAAAAATGCACTATTGGTCCCTGCACAGCTCACGTTCAGTGCTCGTTCTACGAAACTATCAGCCTTCATTGACAGTGGAGCTGCTGGCAACTTCCTTGACATCGAGTTTGCCCGCTCTGCTGGGATTCCGCGGATTAAACTCCAATCTGCCATTACGGTATGTGGCTTAGATGGTAGTCCGTTGCCAGGAGGCAAGATTACTTGGGAGACCCCACCACTACAGTTGAACGTTGGCGCTCTCCATTCGGAATCCATAGTCTTACGCCTTATCGAATGTCCATCGGTTCCTTTAATTCTGGGCCACCCTTGGCTATCCTGCCATAACCCCGTCATGGATTGGGCAAAAGGAGAAATTGTCCAGTGGAGCCCCCATTGTACACAGTCTTGCTTGACACTACCTCTACGTATTATTCAGTCTATTCCGGAGCAGCTCCCTTCTCAGTATCATGGCTACTGGGATGTTTTCTCCAAAAAGGCTGCTGACACACTACCACCGCACCGCAATTTCGACTGTGCCATTGAGCTCATTCCGGGCTCTAAATTACCCAAGGGACGCTTGTATCCTCTCTCCGGTCCAGAGACCAAATCCATGCAGGAGTATATTGACGAAAACTTGGAGAAGGGCTTCATCAGGCCATCCAAGTCCCCAGTAGGAGCAGGGTGTTTCTTTGTACCCAAGAAGGACGGTGGACTCAGACCCTGTATCGACTATCGAGGGCTGAACCTTATTACGGTTAAGAACACCTACCCCCTTCCCCTCATCTCCGTTCTTTTTGATCAATTAAGAGGAGCCACTATCTTCACAAAAATTGATCTTCGTGGAGCCTATAATCTCATACGTATTAGAGCAGGTGATGAGTGGAAGACGGCGTTCAACACGCTCTCGGGCCATTACGAATACCTGGTCATGCCGTTTGGCCTGAGTAATGCTCCTGCCGTATTTCAGGATTTGATTAATGAGGTGTTACGTGAGTTCCTGGGACACTTTGTTGTTGTTTACCTTGATGACATCCTCATATATTCAAAATCGTTGTCTGCGCACCAGGGTCATGTCAGACAAATCCTACAGAAATTACGGGAACATCACCTCTACGCGAAACTCGAGAAATGCGAGTTCGAGGTCCAGAAGGTATCCTTCCTCGGTTATCTAATCTCCTCAGAAGGTTTCTCCATGGACCCAACCAAGGTCCAAGCAATTCTGGATTGGATTCAACCGAATAACCTCAAGGCGGTCCAGAGATTCCTGGGATTCGCCAATTACTACAGGAGGTTTATTGGCGGCTTTGCTGATATCGTGGCTCCTATTGTCACCTTGACCCGCAAAGGAGGTGATCCAACTGTTTGGTCACAACAGGCAATAAATGCATTCAAAACCCTGAAGAAAGCTTTTGTGTCTGCTCAGGTTCTCAGACATCCGGATCCTAGGGTACCGTTTGTTCTTGAGGTAGATGCTTCTGACGTCGGTGCTGGGGCTGTCTTGTCACAAAAAGACCCCCAGACCCACCGCTTACATCCATGTGCCTTTTTTTCCCGTCAGTTCTCATCAGCGGAAACCAACTATGACGTGGGAAACCGAGAATTGCTGGCAATTAAATGGGCCTTTGAGGAATGGCGACACTGGTTGGAAGGCGCTGCACACCAGATCTCCGTTATAACGGATCATAAGAACTTACAGTATATACAGTCAGCCAAACGTCTGAACCCCCGACAGGCTCGGTGGTCGCTGTTCTTCACTCGGTTCAACTTTATTATCACCTATCGTCCTGGTTCCAAAAATATTCAAGCGGACGCCCTGTCTAGAAGTTTCCTGGCACATCATGCTCTGGTCACCTGCTCAGAGCCTATTGTTCCTGTGTCTATGATTCATGCCGGATTAACTCAAGATTTGAGCTGTACCTTACAAAGGTTCCAGAGGTTGGCTCCTGATAACACTCCGGCAGGATGTTTGTTTGTCCCAGTTCATCTAAGGAAGACAGTCCTTGCTGAGGCACACAACAGTCGGACTGCTGGGCATCCTGGAGTCTACAAAACACTGGAAATCCTTTCCCGTACTGTATGGTGGCCGTCTCTGTCTGCTGACGTCAAGAGTCACGTCCGGTCCTGTGAAGTTTGTGCCAGGAACAAAGTTCCCAGGACTCGCCCGGTAGGTCAGTTAGTTCCGTTGGCCGCCCCTGGTAAACCTTGGACACATCTGTCCATGGACTTTATAGTCGATCTGCCACCCTCTGCGGGACACAATACCATTTGGGTCGTGGTAGACCGGTTCAGCAAGATGGCACACTTCATTCCACTCACTAGGCTGCCTACTGCTCGAGATTTGGCAGTTTTGTTCATTCAACACATTTTCCGCCTCCATGGACTCCCTACAGACATCGTCTCCGATCGGGGTTCCCAGTTCATAGCGCAGTTCTGGAGATCATTCTGTACCCTCCTGGGAATCAAGGTCAGTTTATCATCTGCATACCACCCTCAGTCAAATGGGCAGACTGAAAGGGTTAACCAGTCCTTGGAGAAGTTCTTGCGATGCTACATATCGGAGTTCCATGACAACTGGTCCTCCTTGTTGCCCTGGGCAGAATTTGCCTGTAACAACTCCTGTCACTCATCCACGAAAACCTCTCCGTTCTTTTGCAATTATGGTTTCCACCCCAGATCTAACTCTTTGTATTCACTCCAGTCCGTTGGTATCCAGGAGATCCGTTCCACTGCCAGGGATCTCAGAGTTGTCTGGAAGAAAGTACATTCATCTTTAAAACAAGCCTCACTTGTTGCAAAAAAAACTTCGGACCGACACCGTACCCCCTGCTCCCTTAAGGTTGGCCAGAAAGTCTGGCTGTCTACAAAAAATATCAGGCTCAGACAACCTTGCAAGAAATTGGGCCCTAAGTTCATCGGGCCGTTTCTTATCATCAAGCAGGTGAACTCCGTCGCATTTAGGTTAAAAATTCCAGGCTCGTTAAGAATTCCAAACACCTTTCATTGTTCTCTATTGAAGCCAGTGCTTTATCCTGGTCAAGCCCAGTCTTCAAGTGTGCCTGGGAGAGGTTCCAGTGGGCCACAAAAATTCGTGATTCAAAAGGTCCTTGATTCTAAAAATGTTCAAGGACAGGTGCATTTCCTTATACAATGGAGGAATCGCGGATTAGAAGAGCGATCTTGGGTTCCGCGGAGACAACTCCATGCCCCAAAGAAACTGAAGGAGTTCTTCAAAAAATTCCCTAGGAAACCAGGATGTCGGGGTCCCTCGACCCCTCCTCAAGGGGGGGGTACTGTTACGAGCCGCGGCAGTGCCCAGCCGCCGCGACTCACTTACCCGCGTCCCGGCCGTCGCCATGGCGACCGGGACGTCATTTCCGGCCATAACCCGGCCGTTGCCGGGGCAACCAGCAGACGCTTCAGAGCTGCGTCCCGGCAATAGGAGGAAGCCGGGCGCAGCGATTCTACAGCCTGTGGGCTAATTAATAGGGGCAGATTAAAGGAGGCAATTACAGGCATTAGCCTGCAACTGTGCAGGCCAGGGGCAAGCCCTGATTGGCTCTATTAGTGACTGCTCTATTAACCTGCAGGAGTGTGTTCAACCTGTGATTGGTTCAGCTGGGTATTTAAGGCAATGAGGTCTGCTGCCTCATTGCCGGTTATAGCTTCTGTGCTCCAGTCTGCTGACCTGCTTGTTCCAGTTCCTGTATCCTGTATCTACGTTTGACTTCCCGTGTATGACCCTTGGCTTCGTATTGGACTTCGCTTGTGTTTCCTGTGACCCTGATCCTTGGCTTGTTTACCCGTTCTGCTACTTTGCCTGTGACCTCTGACCTCAGCTTGTTCATCATTACTGTTACCTGCTGCCGGCCTTTGACCTCTGCGTGGACCTGACTCTTCTTGCCTGGGTTCTCCCCAGCCGGTACACACTTCACGACCCTCTGTCAGTCTGCAGCCCAGTCTGTCCCCACCATCAGGGGCTCCAGTGAACACCTGACTGGCAGAGTAGACTCCGGGTTGTGTTGTGCCGGCTGGAGGGGTTCCTAACATTCTGTGCATTTTATGAAATGGACCTTATGCCTTTTGTGGGTTAATATGAAAAATTATGGATTGCGGTACAGCCTAGTTCCTACTAGTAAATTATAAGAATAATACAATTTAAAATTATTTATATATATAAAGTGTAGGTCCAGGGCCGCCAAGAGGAATTTGGGCCCCTGGTACAGCAGCTTTGTGGGCCTCCCCCTCCACAGATGAACAGGATATTAGTTGTGTATCAAAGGGGCGTGACCAAATTGTGGTGGAGGAGTGGCCAACATAGGGTGTGGCTGTGCCTCTTTAGACATGACATATCATGTATTAAAACAGTGTTTCTCTCACCTACCTGTTATTGCAACTTTCACAGCCTGAGTCTTGTAGGGATCCTGGAATGTTGGGACCTGTTTGGAAAATGTATAGGTACATGAAATATGGAAAACTGAGAATAAGTGAACAAAGTGCCTAACACAGATTACGCAGTATATATTACATACATTATAATAAAATATTACATTTATCACACCCCCCAGACACATCACTCCACCCCTGCCCAGACACATTATGACACCTCCTCTGACATATTATGACTCCCCCAGCCCACTGTACTTAGCTATTCTGTGCTTGTGCTGCTGACATCCATCAGGGTGGAAACATCCTGTAGAATGTGCAGGAGAGCTCTTAGTCTCGACTTGATCTGTGTTCAGTATGTTGCCACTCACTGTCTGAGGACTGGGTGCAGCTAATAGCTGCCGGAGCTTGTTGGTAAATAGGATGGAGGTCTCCACCTTTGTTTTGATTACCAAGATAAGAAGAGAATATTTCCCTTGGCCCTTGTAACTGACCTATTCAATTCCTTCTTCTTCATTTTCACCACTGTTTATTCTGCCGGACAGTCAACCAAGAAAGTTTATAATAGTCTTACAGGAAAATAATCCTGAAGATAAATATCCCGATACCTCTCCTCTAGGGGGTATTGTAAGGTACCTACCTGCTCCGAATCTTAGGGTCCTCCTGGCCAATTTCTATATTTTTGTGGCTCGTGCCACATCCCGTGCATGAGAGAATTCAGGTGTGCTTTCTCCCTTATTGTGTCTTATTGAAATCCTGTTACTGACCTTTACTTTGATCCCGATCATCGCTCCGTAATGCCTCGACTCACCTGTGTTAAACTCGATCGTGTAATAGATCTATTCAAATAAGCATAGACTAAAATTAGAATAAGATTCCCTGAATAGAATTCTGATACTGTTTATATCCCTTTATATCTATGGGAGACTGATGAGCTGTAGGGTTTGCTTGACTCTAAAAAGTAACCAAATCAGTTATGCTGACAGCACTAAAATAATATTGGTAGCACATGCAAGGTAGTGGGCTAGCTATACAGTCTTCCTGTGTTATTGAAATGGCTATGCTCAGTAATTAATAAGTAAAGTGTTAAACTTTGATAGACTTTCTTTTTTTAAATATGTACTTGTAATTTGAGCATTTGGAAAATAAATAGGCATATTTATGAATTATGAGGTTAATGTCAATGTAGTTACACCCTTTTGCTGTTTATCTGGCTTCAACTCAATAGCCAAACCGAGCTTAAACTCTATACAAACATTGTCCATTATTTCTTTATTTTATCGAATGAGACAGTGGGAATTAATCCGTCTGCTGTAAATAACTTTGATTTGTTTTGTGTTAGCTAACACTAAAGTAATTTATGTGTGTCAAATACTGGATACAATGCCATAAAGTAGTGTGATAAACTGACTCTTCAAATTAAGGGAAGTTTTGACCTTCAAATGACTTTAATTTCTTGGCTTGAACATGCCATTGAAAACTGGTACTAAATACATTGCTTTTTTCTTATGTACTTTTTAGCAATTTGGAGCTGCAAAGTGGTTTATTTTTGTTTTCCTGGCATATTACACAAAGCAGTTAATTTAAGAACGTGATTTTCTTGTGGTGGTGTTGAAAACCCCTAAATCACATATAGTTTGATATACGTCTTAGGGCAAACCGGATGGAAACATCCGTATTTACCGTACATAACTTTCCGGTCCAGTGCTACTTGGAGGAGTGGGGAGGGGAGGAATGAACAAACAATTGGGTTCTTATATCAAGAGAGGCTCAGCCCCATGCTATGTAGCACTGGGCCCTTCTGGATATTTTGTAAAAAAAAAGTGTGAAAACACCCTTGGTATGGACACCTGTACTGCTACAAGTGTTGGCCTTCTTAGTATAACAAGTCATGAATAGTGCCCGTTTATGTAATAAATAAATAATATTGCCCCCATGTTAGAATAAAGAAATAATTAGGATAAGAAATAATGAATCTGTTTGCATTGTTATTTGTCATATTAGTCCCCCATAATTTTTTACTGTAGTGTAGTTTAGTTAAATACTTATCTGTAATCTTCTTATTTGCTTGATCTGATATAATTCTTATGGAATTATGAAATTTAAAACGGCTCTATGTGTGGGATACCGTTTCTGATCAGATACCCCAATGTCTCTCATAGTCTCTCATCTCTTTACAGTCCTCCAAACCCTGCTGCTTTTCTGCCACTTTCATCACACGCCATTGCCTCCCCCTCCCCTCCCATCCTCCCTTACTGCCACTGACTTTTCCTGCTTTTTCACTTCCAAAATTGAGGATACGAAACCTCCTCTTCCCATCACTCTTCTGCCACCCCTACCTTTCCACCCTCATCTTCCTTCAGCTATCACCTCTTGTGCTTCTTCCGCTCCACTACGGGTGACAAAATCATTCTCTTATATTATCCTCTTCACCCTCAACCTCCCCCTGGATCCCATCCCCTCACCTCCTTTGCCCCACTGCCAGCTGCTACTTTGCTCAATCTGTCCCTCTCCACTAGAATATTCCCCTCATCCTTTAAACATGCTCTTTTCCCACCTATTCTTAAAAAACCCAAACTTTACCCCTCCTCACTCTCTAGCTACCGCCCCATTTCTCTTCTCCCTTTTGCCTCCAAAATACTTGAGTGGCTTGTCTACAAATGTCTCTGCAGCTTCCTCTCTGACAACTCCCTCCTTGATCCTCTCTAATCTGGACTCCGCCACAACCACACCACATAAACTGCCTTGACCAAAGTCACCAATGATCTGCTTATCTCCTCCCGGTCCTCTCTGGGGCCTTTGACACTGTGGATCACCCGCTGTTGGATGTCCAGTTGCCTCTCTCCGCCATCTCCTCCTGGATATCCTTATGCTTTCTCAAACTTAACATGGCCAAAACTGAACTTATTGTCTTCCCTTCATCAAGAGTCTCCTCCCCTTCCAACCTATATGTCACTGTTTACAACACCATTATCTCCTCTGTTCCTCAACTCCGCTGCCTGGGTGACATTCTTGACTCTATCCTCTCCTTCGCCCATCACATTAAATTTGTTGCCCAATCCTGGCACTTCCAGTTTCACAACATCACCTGTATCAGACCCTTCCACTCCCAGGATGCCACCAAAACTCTTATCCACTCACTGATGATTTCTCGTCTCGACTGCTGCATCCTTCTCCTTACTGGCCTCCCCCACTCTCATCTCTCTCCTCTTCGATCTATACTTAATGTTGCATATAGACTTATCTTCCTCTATCGCTGCTCCACATCTGCCTGCTGCCCTCTCCGGTCGACCAGTGATCTTCGCCTTTGCTCCCCTCTGGTAACCACATTTCACTCCCTTATGCAAGATTCCTCGCGTGCTGCCGCCACCACTATAACGATCTCCCACATTCTATCAGACTATCCCCTAGCCTGTATAGCTTTAAACGATCATTGAAAACCTACCTGTTTAGAAAAGCCTACCAGTCCTTCACTTAACCATTTCACCATGTTTTATTCCTTGCCTTCTTTCATCCACCATCTCTCCCTCTCTTGCTTCTTGCACTCAGATCCCATTACTTTGGCTCTTCTCATGTGTCAACCATTTGTCTGCCCCTTTCCCTTTAAATTGTAAGCTCTAGTGAGCAGGACTCTCTTTCTTTCATTACCTATAACTTTTGCTCACCAGCTACACTGCGCACCTTCTCCTTGAGTTCTTTGCATAGGATTCAGCCTGCGCTGAATATACCCCTTGCATCCCTGTAACTGTGTTGAGAGTTGTAGTGTTATTTGTTTGCTGTATTGTACTGTTATACCATGTACTGTCTTGTTGTTTGTCTTCTGTGCCTCCCTATCAATAAACGTTAATAATAGTAATGTGGGCCCAATAATTGAACGTATCTTATATTTGCTGACTTGTGCATGCCCACTTGCGTTTGAAAATGTGGGTCAGGGGAATTCACATGAAAGTTTAGTACAGTAGGGGCCTGGAGATGTAAGCCAAAGATGCTGTTTAATATGCATCTGTGTATGACTTACTTTAGGATATGCCTTTTGGGAGACATAGCTTTGCGCTGCCTCTCCCAACAGCCTGTTTCATGTATCCAAGTTGATAAAGATGACCGAATTGGTGAGCTAGATGTAACTCTACACTAGAGTTAAAGTAGCGTGTACAGAAGCTTAAGTGTACAGAAACATTTTTGCTATTTCAATTTTACAGCATACCTCCTAACTGACCCAATTTAGGTGGAACATTTTTGATTCTGCAGACTGAATTTTATTGGTACATTAAAGGCAGTATTGGGAAGGTTTATTCATTGCAGACTGGAATTAACTTTTCTCCTTTCTACTGTTTGCTGTCCATGAGCTGCCCCAGACTGCAACCATGTTTTCGTCTTTTGAGCTGGTTTCAGGGTATTCATGGAAGGATTCAAGAATGTTTTACAATATATTTTGATTCATGGCCTTTATTAGGTTGGTCATTTGGCCTGGAAAAATGTAAGAAATGTGCAACATACGGTACACAAGTACAGTTGTTTAACAATAATGCCTGATCTTTTGTATTTGCACCTGGAGAAAAGTCCTGTTACTTTTCCGCAAACAGGAGAGCAAGCTCTTGTCTATATGGCACGGTTCTTTTAAGGTTGTAGGTACAGTTGGGGAAGTAGCCTATGAGACTTTGTAGCTTGATACCTGAATTAGGTTATCCAAGCCACATCCTGGATAAGGCGTATGATGAGGACATGAAACTCGATAGATGCAAACTTTTTATGGACCGTGTTAGAGTTACACCGAAGGATAGGTCTTTAGTTTTTATAACCCAATATAATTGTTATGCCAAACAAATCAAACAGATCATCAATAAGAATGCGTCCCTCTTAGAACTAGATGATCACATTGGACACATGATTGAGAAAAACAATATGATAGTCTTTAGAAGATCGAGAAATCTAAAAGAAAGACTGGCTCCTAGTTTTTATAAAGGGGAGAATAAGATCCCTATTCCTGTTAAAATTCCACATGCAGAGAGATGGCTTAGTAGAGGAAAAGGCTTTCTTAAATGTGGAAAACCAAAATGCATGTCATGTGTATACGCAGATCATAAAGCCATCAATTTCATCTCTTTTACATCAGGGGAAAAATTCCCCATTACAAAGACTTTGGATTGTCAATCGACCTTCATAATCTATGTCATAAGCTGCAAGTGCGGCAAACAATATATAGGACGTACGATTAGAACTTTGGGAGTACGATTCCGAGAACACTACCGGAATATACTGAGAAATACAAGATTCCATTCCTTATCAGCCCATATCAATATGTATCAAGGCACGAAGCTATCAGGCCTATTGGTTAAAGCCATAGAGCAGGTGAATGTCACAGACAGAGGAGGCGATAGATTTAACCTCCTCTGCAGACGGGAGGCCTTCTGGATTTTTAAATTAAAGACCCTGTCGCCAAATGGCCTTAATGATTGTATTAGAGCTAAACAATCTATGATGAAAGGAACACAGAACATTATTGTTGTTTTCACACTTGAACAATAATATTAAAAGACTTTGTTACTGTTATATTGCCTTGTGATTACGAAGCAAGATATGAGTGAGATTTTTAAAGCTAAGCAGACTCTAGTAAGGTTGATGTTCGGATGGGAGACCCCTGCAGGGTATGGGTACGAGATATATAGCCGCCTGACGTATTTGATTTCTATTTTCATCTTTACCCCTATTATTACTCTATTTTATGTTCAATGATTTTATAGAGCTAAATATTTGAGTTTCAATCTATGATTAAATATAGAAAACTATTGGTGCCTTCTCATTTGAATAAGACTACTTAAAGATTCTGTCACTGTTATACAACTCCATGGATACGGAGTAAAGTATAAGTGAGATTTCAAAGCTAAGCAGAATTCAGCGAGGCTGATGTGAGAATTGGAGACCCCTTATGATGTCAGTTCGAGACATGTAGCTGCTCAATGTTGATTTTTGTTTTTATTCGGATTCTGCTCTATGCTAATATTTGAATTTTAAAATAGGAATTTTCCTCTCTTTAGGTAATACTATTTTCGCCTTATTGATTTATGTATTATTATAGTATCTAATGATGATGAAGTACTTTCAGATAAATGAGATTGAAATGTCTGATGTTTGTAAGGGTTAATACCCATGGTAATTAGAGCAAAGTAAGAAAAAGCTGAGAAAGCTTTTCTGTCTGTTGCACTCTTATAAATGGAAAGCAACATTTATCTGCATATATAAGTGGATGTATATGTTTTTGACACTTTGATAAGATGAGAATGTTTTCACACTTGTCATGTGTGAGGATTATGGGTCGGCATTTTTACGGATTCTATTGATTTTATTGTATGTATGTTTGTTTATTTTTATTTTTGATGCAATGTTGGAACATGATGATTATTTTTATAACACTGGACTATGATATATTTAACTCTCTCTGGAGAGTAAGGAGACAGAGACTACATGTGATTTAATTACAGTTTACACAATATGAAAGATTATGCAGAAGTCCTTTAACCTTGGAGATATAAATTAATCAGGTTATAAGGTGATTCTGGACTGAATGAAGTCAATTGATCAATTAGACACCTGCAGGAGGGTGTGTATATATACACTGTCAGGATATTTGAGATCCATTGAGCTTCTGATGAAACGGCTATAGCCGAGAAACGCGTCAAGCCTGTTTTTTACTGAAAGCTTTGCATATCCACTTTATGCCACGATATCCCCGGGGATCTGAACAACTTATACGGAGTTCTGGATGTGTTGCATTTACACGGCACTACGAAAGAGACGGCTCCACACAGGAGGGTCTGTCCAGCCGACCGGCAAACCAGGTGACTCTTTCATTATCTCCAAGTTAACCTATACAGACTGAGGTCTGTTTATGTGTCTGTCAAACTTATATGAAGTCTTTTGGGCCATTAAGATATGAAATACAGTGCACTGTACGGGACTTTTTAATCAGCTCTACACATAAAACGGAGAGTTTTATTATATTGATTCCAACAGTGTGGTTTGACTTGAAGTGATTATTTGCCATACCGATAGCAACAGTGGAATAGTTCAACATACTACAACGAGGGAATATACGTGACACTCATCTTCTATTCCATAGGCTGGATATTGTGCCTGACTACATCTCGTTGATGTAATTCCACACTGCAAAGAGCAATATATCACAAAACAAACGCAAGAAGTCATACTAACTTTTTTCAATATCTCCAATATATTTATATGCTTATTTATTGCTTTTGCCTCACTGGGAGTGGTCTGTTAATATCACATGACTATAATACTATAAGTCCAATATAAATTCTGAGACTATAGAATGTACTGTCGAATCTCTATGTCATATGCAGAGCTTTTTTTATACTGTCTATGAATATATTTACAAGATATCTGCATTTATATATAAAATTAATGTATTTTAATAAATTTGATGGGAAGTGAGAAGACTAGCGCCCCCTTGTGTATTTTTATGCAGTTGGGGAAGTAGCCTATGAGACTTTGCAGCTCGATACCTGACGGGGAATACAATTAAATCATGTAAGCATTTTAAAGGCGGTTGGAAGGAGCAAGAAGCCTTGTTTGTGCACCCATTTAGGCGTGATTTTGATCCTTAGGTTACCATAGACTCCAGTTGACAGAATTCAAGGTTCCTTTAGAGCTATTCCTAAACTAGGAGTAGGTGGAGTCTTTTGAAGCTTTGATTGCAGTTTCCAGTTATATTTTCCGAAGAACCAACATGGTACAGCAAAATATTATTATGGTGCTAGGGGTAATTGTTTGTCCTATAGACAAGTTCAAAATAAGATGAGGCTGGAGGTCTTTGAGAAGTCCATGGGTGAATGGTGTAATCCCATGGTGCTGATCACAAAAAACTATGGAAGTACAAGGATTTGAATAAACTTTTTGCAGGTTGAATAGTGTTTCCACATTTGACGTCTTCTCAAACATCTCAGCTCTATCATATATATTCCCATGCTGGATCTCACAAATGGGCCATCTTGGTCTGCTAATATCCATGAGGCAAAGCTAAAAACCTCCTTTGTCACCCATTTGGGGGTGCACCAATTTGTAAAGATACTTTGGCACCCCAGCTTCCTTCTAATGGCTTGGATGCTCTGCCCTGATCAAAATGCAGTGGCATGTCGGATAACATACAGTAAGTGTGCTTAATTTCGTTTGGCAGATCCATCTAAATAGACTATGTACAGTCCTTCTTTGGCCTTACTGCCAATCTGAAGAAATATTATTATTATTATTATTATTATTATTACTATTACCATTTATTTATATAGCGCCACTAATTCCGTAGCGCTGTACAGAGAACTCACTCACATCAGTCCCTGCCCCATTGGGGCTTACAGTCTAAATTCCCTAATATACACACACAGACAGACAGACACAGATAGACAGACACACAGACTAGGGTCAATTTGTAAGCAGCCAATTAACCTAGCAGTATGTTTTTGGAGTGTGGGAGGAAACTGGAGCACACAGAGGAAACCCACGCAAACACAGGGAGAACATACAAACTCCTCACAGATAAGGCCATGCTCGGGAATTGACCCCAGTGCTGTAAGACAGAAGTGCTAACCACTTAGCCACCGTGCTGCCCTGAGAAAACATGAAACCTGAGTATGTATGGTACATTGTAGGAAGTTAAAGTTAATAAAGGATTTGAACAATGCTGCTAAGCCCCAAACAAAAAAATGAGATGCACTTGTTTTCTGGCTTGACAGGATATTATAGAAGGTTTATACCTAACTGTTCCTGCCTTGCAGCTTCACTAACAAATTTGTTTAAAAGTATCCCTAATTTTATTCAGTTGACCCCCAGGTATCAAGCTTGTTTTATTAGATCAAAGAAAACCTTTTGTGAGGACCTTGTCCTTTGGTCTTTGAATTTATAATTAGCATTTCTCCAAATGGGTACTTCTGAAATTGGACTTGGGGCTGCTCTGTGTCAGTACTTTGAGGGTGTAGAGCATCTTGTGCTGTATGTAAGCCAGATGCTCTATCTCAGGGAAACCCGGTACTCTATCATGGAGAAGGAGAGCCTCACTGTATAGTGGGTGGTCCAGGTTCTCCTCTTTAGGACGGATTTTATTTTGTTGTCACCACTGACCATTCCTTTGTGAAGTGGTGGTACCCCACGCGGGATGCCTCTTGCTTGAAGAGTTGGTACATGTGATTTAAGCCCTCATCTTTTGAGGTTTGTCATCAGCTGGAACACCTATGTCACAATGTGGATTTTTTTCATCTTGGGCAAGGCAGGAGTGTTGGAGTTCCTAATCTGAGACCACCCTCTTATAGGAAAGAAATGATGTAGGCTGAGAGTTGGCCACTTATGAAGAAGATACTGACTTCTCCAGAAGCATGAGATTGCTCTACCTCATCACATCCAGCAGGACCAGGATGAAGTAGACTAGTAGGAAGAAGTATGTAGGCCCACTCTATGCTGCCCTCTTTTGGTGTAAACAATGTTTATATTGAATATAGCCTCTTCACTCCTATCCTCAGGGGCAGGCGGGCATATGCCATCCGAGCTGGTCCCTTAGTGGGCTCTCTTGGGCTGGGTCACTGGGCCACCTGCATTTTTCCCTTTGAAATCGGTTGCTGAGCTGAGTCTTACCCCCCAGGCTCTCCCCTGCCTCCTTCACACTAATCACTCCTGTTCCAGTGTTGCTGTGTTTAGAGTTCATACATTTGGATATAATAAAGCTGCTGTTGAACTGTACGTCTGTCTCCGGAGTCCTCACTCGACTCCTGCCCTTCACAAGGTCTAATAACTTATATTGCATTCTGTAAAGTTTAAAATATTTATTGGTCCCTCAGGCTTGCATCCTTGGCAGAAGCTTTTATTACAATTTTTGTGTGGACAAAATCTAAAAAGAAAATAATGAGTAGGGTTTTTTGCACCTTTGCAGAATTATTTAGCATTATTCATTGGTAAATATAATCCAGTGGTTTATTTAATTGGGCTTTTCCTTAAATATCCAGTAAATCCTATATATATATATATAGATTATAGTGAACAACAGTCCATATTTCTCTGCATATTTCAATTTATTTAAAGGGTGGGATCGGCTATTTTGTTGCTCTGCTACGGTAAAATGTAATTTTATAGTAGAATGGTTGCTTGCCGTTACCAAGCAATAACTTTAGAAGAAAACATCTGTTAAATATTGAAGCTCTTGATTTAGTCATCAAAACAGTTCTGCAAGCATGCATAGTTTTCGAAATTAGCAGGTATTGAGTTTATGAAAAACGCTATTTGACATTAATATGCATCAAAGGCAGGGTATTACTGCGGTAAATAAAATACCTGAATTAACTGGAGTGTTTATACTTAACTAAATACCCTTTGTTATATAACCATAATTGCCTTATCTCCTGTAACTTCCGAGACTCCCAAGTTTTGGGCATCTCTCCCCGGGCTCCAAGGAGAAAGGGCCACGCTCCTGCATTCCACCCACTTCCCTACTGAAGTGTGCGGGACGGGGGCTTGATGGGACTCGTTGTGGAGTGCAGGGCTGTGACGAAGCGGTTCATGTCGCCACGCCCTCCCGCGCATGGTACTTGGACCAAAAAGGTCTGAAAAGTCAGCAGGTAGCAAGCACGTGTATAACTGACTTACATGAAATCAGATTAAGACACTATTGGCAAGGTGGACGTGCAGGGGGCGGGGCTCCAAAAATCGCTGCATTTTGGACCTAATTCTGCCCACTTCACTAGGAAGTGGACAGATGTGGGAGATTGCCATACTCTCCTGGGAGTCCGTGAGACTCACCCGAAATGCGGGAGTCTCCTGGACATTCCGGGAGAGTTGGCAAGTGTGCACTGTACCTGTCGGTGTCTACTTGAACGGACTGCAGGTAAGTGGGTAGGTAATCATACTTGCCAACTTTCCTTTCCCCTGGAGGGGAGGTCAGGTGGCAAGTAAGGAGGGTGCATGGTAATATGATCGCATCACCATGGTCCGTCCCTCTGCCCATGGTAAAGCAGGGCGTGGCTATAGTGACACAAATCTTGTCCTAAACCCCTACCTCCGCACAGAATCCTAGCAGAGTGCCTGCTCTTCTTGGAGTCCTGAAGGGCTCCCTGAAAATCGGGAGCCTCCCTAATGTTCCGGGATATTAGGCAAGTATGAAGGATATACATTTTAGCAGAACTGTAGTATTATCAGGTTATTGCTGAACCATGCTTATTACCTCCATGTTTCACATCATTTAGAGTTAATATAGTCATAAGAGGATGTTTAATACATAGCAGTAGTTTCCAGGTTGATAAACAATATTTGCAGTCAGAATACAGATAAAGTATGTCAGGCACAGTCACTTTATCACTTACATGATGTGAGTACACAGATTAGGGCTATCTAAACAAAAAAGGGGGACATATATGTAGTTAAAGAAAATATAAAGCAACTATTAATAGCTATAGTTATTTCATAATTCATGGTTATCATGAATTGTCATATATCTCCATTTTTTACTCCAGTTTCTCTTAATTCCACTTCCAAATACTAATTTAATACAAATAGCAATATAAAGTACATTCTAGAGCAGCGATGTCTCAAAATTTGATTACAGAAAAGATTACAAATATTATATTATAAAACAATAATATTTCTCTAGCGCCGTCACTCTGAATCTGTGTAGGTGACTGTGACAGGATGGACCGCCTATGCCACCCTGTCTGTTGTTGCTGGGAACCGGCTGGGCTTACCTTGCCACCGTTCCATTTCGTTATCCCAAATGCACCCTCTTGCCGCAGTAGCAGGGGCTTACAATGCTGCCACCACTGAGATCCTTTTATGGCACTCAGAACCATGTTCCTTCTGGGTAACTGACGCTGCTAGTTTACCTCGTTGCTGGTGTACCCGGGCTGGTAACTCCGGACCTCTTACTATGGATCCGGGTTGCTGTGGATGGATCCCCCCCTGGCCTATCACACTGACCAGGGCTGCTGGGTAACAGGCAGATTTGTGGTACTGGAAATGCTTGGCTCCAAACCTCAAAGACAGCCGGAGAACGTATTAGATTTTTGGTACTGGAAACGCTTGGGTCCAAACCTCAGAGACAGCCGGAGAACGGATTAGATTTTTGGTCTAATCTGCAGATCACAGGAATACAGCAATATTGAAGATGTTTTCAAGCAGGTCTTGAAGTAAGATGTTTATTTGCTCACACACACTGGTTGAAGGTACTAGTGTGATCAGGTCAGATGAAAATCAGAAGAACACATTTCAGTGTACAAGTCAGTACATTTATACATTTCAGACACATTCTATTTTTAGCATCAGGATATACTCTACACAAAAATGGATTTACATGCACTGCAAAGCTAACCAAATTTACGCTTATCTATGAAATTCACTCTGGACACACAGTAACGACCCCCTGTTGGGCCTTTGGCCAGAGCAGGCATAACACTTCATCACAAAACTTAGTTAGCACTTCCTGCTATCAGATTCCCTTCCACATATGCCTAATTGGAGGTTTTCACTAGCAACCTTACAAATCCCAAACAATGACACTTCCATACAAAATACATCCCAATACAGCCAAGACCTCCATCCACAAAGGCCTATTGTACCAGATATATGCATCAGTAATAAGGCATATCATTTAGTAAGGTGAAAACAGGAAAAAACAGTTTCTACTCTGGTCTCAGAAATAACGATTTCCTATCTCAGAATATATACAATACAAAAAATAAGTGCCTATGCAATTATATAAATAAGCGGGCTGCGCTATTTCTTTAAATAAATTCATACCAGAAGTTATTTATCAGTGATCCAGTCACAGTGACGTCCTCTCCTAAGCAGAGGAGGATATTCAGATAATGAAGTGCTCCTTTTAGGGCGCAGTGCCTCCGACATCGTCCTTAGCAATGCAGCATACCGTGATGCATGAGATTGTTCAGATAGAAAGCCTGTTCACAGCATAATAGTCCATATAGTCCAAAAGCGTTGGACCACACTAATATATAGCCAGATCTATGTTCAGTTCCGATTCTATGTGATGAAACTGATTGTCAGAGTCTTTGCTATTTGTGAAAGAATGTGTTTATCTATTGCTATAAAAATGTCAAGTGTTACTACCATATATTAACTAAACATGTAAGTTCATATAACAATACATCAATACATCAAGGTTCGCCCTAACCCTGATGCCCTGGCCGAGCACCTAGCTACAGAACCACTTTGAATTGAGTTTGGCCACCCATGTGGTAGACCTACAAGATCCAGTTGTTCGGCACTCAGGCTGAGCTGCCCGTTCACTTGTGGAACACACAGGGACCTGTTAGTGCATTCGGAAGATATAGGCACACAAGGGGCAGATAGTAGTCATTTTTGGATGCCATTTCCAATAAGGATCCAATCCATTTTAATCAGATTGCTACTGAGTATCGATCTCCTTTTTTACTTATGTGACATCACTGTTGCAAATGTTCAAACCTAAAATATAGAGATGAGCCCTCATGTAAGCTTTCTGTTTCTAAACTACTATCATCATCATCATCATCACCATCATCACCATCAACATTTATTTATATAGCACCAGAAAATTTTGTAGCGTTTTGCAATTGGGAACATATACACAGTAATAAAACAATACTGGGTAATACAGACAGTCAGAGAGGTAAGAGGGTATTATTATGTTAAATAGTCAGTAATGTGTGTTTAAAGCTCTGAACTGGAAAATGAGGCCTAGCTATGTCAACATCTGTCCACAAATAAACTTGGGAGTGTGAATGATCACCAGTAGGTGACTTATCTATGTTCTCCATCTCACCTTCTCTACAGATGCTGTGTTCAGCAGCGGACACGTCACTGATTATTTGTTTGTTGGGAACATTGTTTACACTGTAAGTACCTCTATGGGAAAAGTGTTTTCTTAGTGTTATTACATTTCTCATATTGTGCTTGCCTGATGTTCATGTGGTTTTCTATCTGTTTGTACTTACAGTATGTTGTGGTGACGGTCTGTTTAAAAGCTGGCTTGGAAACCACAGCATGGACAAAAGTAAGTGATCTGACTTATGGAGAGACAATATAACATGCTTACCTCCTTACTGTTTCAAACTAACAAAAGACGGGCGTGGCCTCAGTAGAAATGAGTTTGGAATCTCAGCAAGGTTTGGGTGTATTAGGGGTGTGGCCTAATTTGTCCATATTTTTCATTTGGGAATGTGAGGTATGTGTTGTTGTTATTATTATTGTAGATTTGTAAGGCGCCACTGTGCTCCGCAGCACCGTACAGTAGGGAAAACAGGACATACATAAAACTGGGACATACAAGGCAGGCAAAATAAATGCAGACATGATAACAAAAGGTATGAAGGGCCCCTTGCTCATTAGAGAGCTTACATTCTAAGTGGAGAAGGCACAAGACGAGCAAATGTGTCTCAGAGTGGAGATTGGGATAGTTGTGAGGGTGCATTAGTGTAAATAATCTTATCGGGGGATAAGGTCACCTTTAAAAAATAAAAGAGATGGGTTTTCAAAGATTTGAAGGCTGTGGGAAAGTCTGTTTGAGCGTGGTAGGGAATTCCATAAGTGGGGAGCAGCACGGGAGAAGTCTTGTAGGCAGGAGTGAGAGGTGGTTACCAGAGACCAGACAAGGCGCAGGTCAGAGGTAGATCTAAAAGGGCGGGAAGGAGAGTATTTTGATATGAGATTCAAGGTGTATGCAGGGGTGGTGTTGTTGAGGGCTTTGTAGGTAAGGGTGAGTAATTTGAATTTGATTCCGGAGGACACATGATTCATATACAGGTTCAAAATATGATTTTGAGTGCTCACTAAACCTGTAATGGGATATAATGTTGTTTGTCTTTAACTGTAAGGAAGCCAGAAAACCTAATGTTTCTCAAACAAATAGTATACATGCCTGACACCTACCGACATCACTCAGGCAAGAGGTAGGGTCTGGTATTGATAGTAAAACCACTTCCCCTCCCAATTTCTGTCCTCTCCTCCATTTACTTTTCGTGCCTTAATTACTTTTTATTATTGTTTATATAGCGCCAGTCATAATACGCAGCACTATACAGAGAATATGTAATCATTCACATAAAGTCCTGCCCCATTGGAGCCTACATGCTGAATTATTCTTTTCTCTTATTTCCATTCCTTGGCATACCACTGATGCATGTAATATAAGGTTAGCTGACTGGAGTGTTAGCATAGCAGCAGCATAATGTAAAGCTCTTACTGAACACCTTGAAAACCTACACGTTTTATGGTAGAGATGTTAATAACAAACTGTGTTTTATCTTGCAGTTCAGTCATCTTGCTGTTTGGGGAAGCATGTTGATGTGGCTGGTGTTTTTTGGTGCTTATTCTTCTATTTGGCCAACCCTTCCCATTGCACCCGATATGCTTGGACAGGTCTGTCACATATAATCTTTTGTCTTTTATGAGAAAGATAAGACATATATGTTTTGTAATGTTATACATATATGTTTCTGTCAGGAATACAGAACTGTCACATGTATATTATCATCTGGAGATAAGTGTTGCGGTCCTATGGATTTCTCTGGAAACACAGAAATTAAATGTATAGTTCAACATTCCAAAGTAGAACCATGTGGCAGATTACATTGTGATGTCACTTCCTGTGTGGCTATTGTATGTGAGCAATTGTAGGTAGGTTTATCCTCAGAGTGTCAATGGCACATCCTAGGATCACAATGAAAATAGTGTGAATACAACACCCCATAGTACTGTATAGCGGCAACAGTTATCATTCTGCCTCCTGTTTCTCTGTTCTACACCACCTGACATTAATGATATGGAAGGAGACAGATGTAAACAGAGATAAATAATGAGCATTTCTGGAGCAATTTGCAAACATTTTATAAGGGCTGATTTGACAGTTTGAATGTAGGACTTTCTAGACTGAGTGATGGGTTATTTTGGTGTCATTTAATAATACATTTCGTGGCATTTAGTCTCACTGTCTAAGTCGTACTAAATTAATCCAATCTAACGTCTATTGGTTACAATGCAAAATAATAAATAAACTGTAAACACCTTCCTGGTGTAAATGTAAATATGGTATAATAATGTCTATCATTCACTTCTACGTAACTTGGGAGCCCCGCTGCTCGGGGTCAGCAGCTCCACTGCCCACCTTTGAAGTGTGGAGCCCTCCTACCATACTGTGCGCACCGTGCTACGCCGGCTGGAGGTAAGGGCGCATTATAGTAGTACTCTCTCAGCTTGATACTAAAGATGTGTTGCTGACCCTCGTGCTGGAATCGATTTCAGTTCTAAACCACGTTCGTGTTCTAGTTTTGCTACCGGTTATGCCAAAAAATCACAAAATGTTTTGGTTTTGAATCTGGATTTAATTAAAAATTGTGAACAATAGGTGACATAATATCATTTTGAGCTGTTTTTGCTCCTATATTACCATTTATAACATTTATATTTATTTTCAGTCATTGCCAGTCTATATTCTAATGATCCCTTCACATCTGACCCAATTTTCACCAATTTTGGCAAAAGTCTGCCAAAAGATTTTGTAACTTTGCCATCAGTGCATTTGCTTTCTCCGGTTCAGTTAAAAAAATAAATCAACTGCCTAGTGTTGATATCTCCCCTTCATTGCACCCAAACCTCTTTTGCATGTTCAGACTTACTATTACTGTAAATGAATAAATAAATAACCACATGGACACCAAGGTAAATTTGGCATAAGGTCACAGTTTTTATTTAAAGAAAAATGGTAGCGGAGAGCAATGCGACTCAGCTAACAACTCACAGCAAAACCAAACAGTAGAATGTCAAATTCCCATTGCACCACTGTTCCCAGGATATAATCCTTTACGATGTTACTGCTTCCTAGTACTTGTCATAAGCTTTTAGAACTATCAGGAGAGGTCTTCACCTATAACAGTCATCTTTCCAGTAGAGTTGGAAGCACTTGCAGGTACTCTGATGCCCCCATGACTGAACTCAATGTAGTAAAAGCTTATGAGCAGGAACTGGTAGTACGGAGATAGGAGAAATGAGGTCAAGAGCGCGCCCCCACGTCCATTTAGGAGGCAGCAATAATTTACTGCCCACTACTAGCCGAAACGCAGCAGCATTGTGAGGTTCTCTTACTCCATCACATAGCATAAATCATCAGCCATCATATCTCCATCTCTACATGTATTCTTTGTTATTGCCAAAATCTGTCCTCTCAATTTCTCAATCAATGTGAGTATTATACATACTTACATGTTTGAGAAGGGCAGCAAATGGCCTATCTGAACTGTCTGTTTTACATATTTCTTACATGTCACTAATAGAACATATAAATATTATTTACATACATTCCATATTTATATACATGGGTCATGGGGACCACCTCCCTTGATTGTCTGGGCAGTCCCCTTTACCCCAGATAAATGATTTTGCAGCCCCCCCTCCCCATAAATATGCAGGAGTCCCATGGTTTGATTCAGAAGGGCAGCATTATGGCACAGAGCACATAAGTAAAAAAGGTTAGTAAAGCCCTGCTCTTGGCAATGTATTGTGTGCATAGTCTTTGAAAATGTTAATATGGATTCAGGCCATCTTCGCCTCTCACCATCTTCATTTATTTGCATAGCAGCAAGGTAAGGAAAGCCCTGCTCTTGGGTAGCGATGAATACTCTAGCAACGTATTGTGTGTGCAGTCTTTGAATTTTTTTAGTATGGGTGTAGGCCACCTTTGTCTCTCAGGATCTTCATTTATTTATATAGTGGCAGCAAATTAGGTAGCTCTTTACAATTGGGTATCTACTTGTCTAAATATCTTTTGATGCCTCTGTCCATCGAATGATATCTGATTGTTACTGCCTCTTCACTCTCCACAATGCATGCTGTGTAATGTTCCAAATTAATTGTGTTCTCAGCGATTCACCATTTTTATCTCTTGTACCTTACACTATTTTTTTATTTTTTTTGCTGTTTCATCTATCTAATGTTCTTGCTTCAGTTGGTGGCTGGGCAGATGACATTATTTTGCAGCTGCTGCAATGTTATACACGCAGTCGCTGAATGTTGAAAATGCCTAAATAAAACCCTCGCACGTAAACACCCTTTTTTAAATATAGATTTCACTGAATGACCCTTTCAAAATTGACAAGTATTGAAACATGAAAAAACCCAGAATATATAGCATTTTTATTGGAGAAGGGGATGCAGCTGCATGCTGACCCTCACACACAAACAAATGTTTTAAATAGAAATTTCACTGAATGACCCTTTCCAAATTGACAAGTATAGAAAAAAATGAATATATAGAGTTTTTTGAGGTGTGCAGCTACTGATGAATCTTGCCCACAAACAACCTTTTAATATGGATGTCACTGAATGAGTCTTTCAAAACTCACAAGTATTGAAAAATAGAAAAGCTTAGAAAATATTTTTTGGATTCTGCTGCTAATAGTCAAACAGCAAACGCACACTGTTTTCCTACACTAAATTAATATACTACTTAGTTCAGAATGATATCTAGCTCAGTCTGTATACTGTCTAGTACTATTATATATATGTAATGTATTAACAACAACCAGCAGCCACTAGTCTTTGTAAAGTTTATAAGAGATTGAAATTAAAAACAATTGATCAGCAAACTAATCTAGCTAACTAATCTCTACAGAACTGCTTTACAATAATGACAGGATTCTATTGCTTTGTATGTTCCTTTGGCCACCTTGAATCGTCTCGGTTTCATTCGGATCCCTAACGTTGGATCTTGTCAGACTTCAACCAATCCGAACCGCTCATCTCTGCTTGACACTACTGAGAGAATTAGCAATATGCAGTGCAATATGGAAAAATGTAGGCAGTGGAGGTTACAGTTTTAGTAAGGGAAGGTTGTCCAATAGTGGACAACCCCATTAAAGAAACACAAAAGTCTGCCGTGTTTTTAATAAAATAGTTGTACTTTTCCTTTAAGTCAGTCCGTTCTTTCAGCTTTGCTTATTTTAAATGTTGTCCTATAGAGTTTTTGTTATATGTACTGAAAAGATCAAAGTTTTTTGCTCGACAGGTGTTCCTAGATGAAACTTGAGACTATATGAGAACACAAAGTTAATGGGATTAATTTCTGTTTGACTAAAGGCAGTGCAAATGTCAGCCTGGAGAATATTAGTACTGTAGCTATCTAAATATGCATTAGTAACTGATTTGTTATGTGTAATGTCTCTAGAGGAGCTGTGAAAATTGGTTAATATTCATCCTAACAGCAGCATAAAATGAGTCTACTTAGTGCTCAAAGATATGTGATTAATGTTTCCTAAATTACATGTATCAGTGTATTTACAAAATATTCATCTGTCCATACAACTGAGATAGGTTTTTAACACCTCAGGTATTAAAGATGGGTTTTACTGATCCTCAGGAAAACTTCCAAACCACCAGAATGTATTGCACATCTGTCTTAAAGTACATGCATCGCCTAGTCACTGTGAAGGCAGCCATTTTGTATCCTGATGTCCCTAATCAGGACAGTGCAGGGTAAGATCTAGACTCTTTTTTTAGGGGTGGGGGCGGTTTTGCCCTGATCGCCCCTCTCTGGATCCACCAGTGTTTCTCAACTCCAGTCCTCAGCGCCCCCTAGCAGTACATGTTTTCCATATCTCTTTGCTGGAGCACAGGTGTATTCATTACTGACTGACACAGTGTAGCAGGTGGTATAATTATTTCACTGGTCACCTGGAAATCCTGCACTGTTAGTGGGTCCTGAGGACTGGAGTTGAGAAATGCTGCGCTAGAGGGACAGTCTGGGGACGCATGAGAAGAGGCGTGGTCCCCTTATACTATGAACTACAATTCTGCCCCCATTCTTCTTACAACCATAGCTCTCTATATTCCCCACCACATCCCATATGTGTAAAATAAAGAAGTGGAAATAATTCAGCCAATGGTTCAATGTGTTTATACAAAATAATATTAATATTGAGCACTGAAAATAATGAGGTGAATGTGAGCAGGATGCTTCCATAAACACTAAACCACTCTCCCAGAACGTTTATGAGACTTCCGAATTCCAGGTAGGTCTCCCGGACTTTCCGGAGAGTAGGCTATTCCCCCGCATCCTGCTCACTTCCTAGTGAAGTGGGCAGGATGGGAGCCTCCATGATGTGATTTGCGTCATTTGGGCTTTCACATAATGGGCAGGGCCAAAATGACTCTGGTCGCTCTTCCGTCCTCAGGCATCACCTCCCCTCCAGGATCTCACAGAGGGAAGAGTAAAACGTTTATAAGTATGGGATGTGGGGACAAATGGTTTTGCAAGGTGGGGATATGGTTGAAGTTTTTAATGTTGCAGCTGCTGGTGGAAATCAGGTTGGGTGGAAGGTGAAGAGATATATCCGGAATGTGATTAGTTCCTGGGTTTGGTAAGTGTCATGAGGGGACTAATAAAAGAAGCGGGTGGATTTATATGATCATGCAGCCATAGAGGAGACCTGTGACTAGTAGTTTCAATAAGCAGAAGTCATAAGTGAAGAATAGGTGGTAAGGTACAGGAAAGCTAGTTCGAAGCAGCAGATGGTAGGACTGGATTTCCTGGGTAACAACTAAAAGAGGAGGAAGATAGAGGAAACAATACTAATAACAATACTGTAATCTTGCAGAGACCCAGTGACTTGTTACATCGCAGTGTTTCTTGCTATGTTCTAACTGCCATAATTGTATCCCTTTAAAAACTTAAGATAATGATCACACCATTTATATAGATGGTGACCAGAAAACAATGCACGAGAAGCCATTTGGTGTGATTTAAATAAAGGCCCGTAGTGTTCGAAAAAAATGCACCTTTCCTGAAAGTTACTGCTTGACACCAAACTGCAAAGATCTCATGCAAGTGGTACTTAATACACATACCGACCCACTGTCCCTGTTTGAGGGCTCTGCCTGCCTTGCCGATTGGGACAGGTTTCTCCCGAAGGTCAGGAAGTTGGGAGACATCACCGCTGCTTTGCATATTTGGGAGGTGTCATGTAAAAGGTGTCAATGACGCGACCATCCCCAGAGGCATGCATTATACAGCCTCAGTGGCTACATGTAACTAAGTACTTAACATTATTTATTCTGTTCACCTAGTGTCTGTTTGCATAATGATAGAAAACCCATAGAGCCATTTAAGGTGAAAATACCCCCCCCCCCCCCCCAATGGTAACAAAATACAATACTACTATAAGTACCAAACGATGAAAATAAACTGTTTTATTGAATGCCAATTCATCTGATCTTTACAATATAAAGAGGCAACCAGCACACCATTATTATCCTGTTATGCTATTTACGTAGCACCAACACATTAAACATTGTCTGTAATGTGATGTATAATTATTCACATCAGTCCCTGCCAGGGCCGGATTAAGGGAATGGAGGCCCCTGGGCTAAGGGCGCCTCCATTCCCCCGTGAGGCCCCCAATGTGAGCCACCCGCCGCCCCCCCCCCCCCCCGTACCCCGTGAGGGCCCCCCCAAGCGCTTACCTGTCACTGTAGTCCTCCGTCCCCGGCGCGCTGTAAGCTCCTTACTGAGGAGATCTCGCGAGAGTTCACTCGCGAGATCTCCTCAGTAAGCAGATTACTGAGCGCCGGGGACAGAGGACTACAGTGACAGTGCTCAGCAGCATTGATCGGGCTGGGGGCGCCCCCGCCCCTGGACCGATCAATAATGCTGCTGAGGACTTTGAAGGGCCCCCTGGATGCCCGAGGCCCCTGGGCTATAGCCCAGTTAGATCTCGGGTTAATCCGGCCCTGGTCCCTGCCCCAGTGGAGCTCACAGTATAACACACACGTCATACAGAGTTCTACTGTACAATATTTCTGTGTCTGACATCAATATCACTGCCCATTGTTCACTAGGCATATGCCAAACATTCATGATGTTTACATGGACAGTTTCCATTTTTGAAGGTCAAAAGGGACATTGTCTAATGAGGTTTTGTGACTTATTTTTCCCCAATTATTTTGTCTGAATTTTCCAAATGTGGCCGCTGTGCGGTATGACCAGGACCTCTGAAAAGTTTAGAAAAACTTCATCTCTTTGATACTTTTGCAGTTGTAGATGACATAGACATCTTAGAAACATCTTAGAAAAAGCCATTAACTTGCAAGTAGAGATATGTGAATCGGTTCAAATTGACCCAAAATTCAGCAAATAATTTATGTCAGTTGGAGAATCAGTGCATTCTCAGTGCAGGGAATGTAAAAAGAAGTCAATCAGCAAGGATCAAAGAATATCACATGTCTATAACCTTATGAAAAAAACAGTTTACAGTGTCTGCCACTCATTCCTCCTGGATTGTTCTAGGAAAAAAACATCTGTGAATGCTATTATTTGTGATTATGATTGTGATGTAAGTTGTTCAAATAGCCTGGCATACAGGCTTATATTGTGAAGGAAAGTGTCATTTATTATAGGCTAAGTGAAACCAATAACACAATACCAGACAGTGTCAATGCTGTGAGATCACGGTCACCTAGAACCTTACAAACAAGTGCCAATAAAGTTCCCATTTCAAAAAAAACCAAAAACCATATATCATGCAAATGATCCGATGCAATTGCAAGACAAAAATCATTGGTCAATGGTCAAGTGCATAGTATGTGTACAAGGGCTCAGTCAGTATCCCCAGGGAGCAAAGCTTGGGAAGTCAGCTCTGACTCAACATATGGAAAGTCGTCATGGTCTTCTTTGCTAGAAGCATGCAAGATCCGACAAACCAGATGGAGTTCCAAAAATAAAAATTGTAGTTGTACAGCTAGCATTGTTATCCATGCTGATGGTGGTGATGATGATGATGATGATGATGATGATTATTATTATAATTAACCTTTATATAGTGCCAACATTTTACACTGCACTTTTACTTTTGTGCAGTTCCCTCATTATAAAGTATAAGTCAGGGTTTAAATTGTGTCATAATTTGGTGGAACGGCGTTCTGCCACTTGCCTGCCGCCCAGGGAAAAGGAGAGCTGGATTATAGGTGTGGGGTGAAACGGGCCACCACAAACTATTTGGCCCACTGCCACAAAATTAAAACATACGCTGGCCTCAAAAATGTTGGGTGGCTCTGTGGACATCTAGGAATAAGAACTGAGGGCTGTATCTAAGCTTGAGGGATATTAAAAGCTAAGGCTGTATTGGACTGTATTGGTACTCTGGGGGTTAATTTGTTTGGTCTGTGAAATGACGCCCATATGAGTCATGGGGAGGGGTTACGGGGTTCATATCGGGAATGGGCGGAGAAGAATTAAGTCCCTTATGCAGCTGGACGTTGCCCACCCTCCCTCCCTGTGGAACGGCTTGGAAGGTCATTTGCAGTATGATCCAGTACCAGTATAATCTGGTGGTGGTGGTTGTCTTGGAGTAGCAGTGGCCGCAGTACAGTCGATGGCCAGTGGTAAGGGCACATGATGGTATCGGGCACGCTTAAACCACCTGTTTTGAAATGGAATAGGCTATTCGTCTCGGTCCAAGTACTTCCCGATCGGGTTGACTTGTGGTTGCTTCCGTTAGCCTAGAAGGGGGGAGGGTTCTGTAGTGCCGGGGCGGTAGATATGTGAACCTTGGGGTGTGTGGTTGTCCCCCATTTGCAGATGTCCCATGTAAAGGCTGGGGCATCCTGGTTGCCTGGCCAATGTCGACTCGGACTGCTCTCTTTCTCCACCACCACTCCTTACAATAAATTCCCTTTACTTTCGCCACATTTAAGTTGTCCGTGTTTTATTTCTGGTTATAGTTAAACGGTAAGAGTATAAGGTAAGGAAAGGTTATCAGCCGTTAAGCATTTTATAGAGCTTGTGGTTTCCTATTGGTGCGTGGTCACACCTCCCTAGAACTACTGGCTCTTGTCATTGTATAATACAGTTGTGCGGGAGCCCCAGAAACAACTGCTAGGACGTGAAAGCCTTGGGGCTCCATTGAGACAAGTGAACATACACAGATATCCCAAGGAGGAGTCAGGAGCACCTAAAAGGGTGAGTGGGACATTGGGAAAGGAATTGCAAAGGAGATGGAGGGTGGGAAATGACTACAGTTGTGTGAGAGTGGGAAATGAAATACTAGGGAGAGACTGGTGGAAAATGAATTGCCGATTAGGAGGAAAATGAACTACTGGGAGGGACATGCCATGTTATATTTGAGTCCCCGCTCTGAGCAGGAATCGGAATAGACGCAGAGGTGTGAGTGAGCAGCGCATACGCAGAGAAAGCACCAAACGGGCTGCACAGCACATGTGCAAACTCCGGTAGGAGGAGCTGGAGATTCCAGTAATCCTATCTATAAACAGCACATGACTCTCCTGCTATTGTGGAGCTATGAAATTCAGCATGATCTGCCTACCCTTGATGTACACATTGCTCTGCTGTTTAAGAACTGTATAAAAACTCTGCTATATCACAAGTCAACACTTTTTCTTTATTCAAAAATGCAAAAATATAAATCACATTTTTTTCAAAGGGCATATGAGGCTAAACTCCCACACTAAAAGTCTGTAAAACAAAATATGGATCTAAGCAATTTAAGGAAAGAATTGTTGTTGATGTGAAAACATATTTGTGGTTTTGTGTCTTCAGAGCAGCTGCTATCGCCATAGTGTAGTGCCGAGTTCCAGACAGCTTCTGAGACTAGTTCAGCTGACTTTACATTGGTCATTAGCGGTATATTATACATCAATTCCCAAGGAAACTTTATACATTTGGCAGTAATAAGAGAGTAATATGACGAAGCCAAAAGAAATGCAATGCATTAAAAAACATTAGATGCTATTAGATGTTATCCTAGCACTGTACTGAGTAGATCTAATCTGGAATTATGCTTTGACGATCCAACATAAGCTTTATAATAAGATCTTATTATAATGAGATCTTATTAATAGATTCTTCCATGCATACTTGTCAACATTTGTAACCGGTTGCCAAGGACATTTTGTGGTGGGCAGGTGTACTTCAGCACATTAAAGGTAATTTACTAACCACAAAATATGTGAACGGGCGATATATTTCTGCTTGCACGCATTAATTCCATGTTTTCGAACTTCCCCCGTATAAGAACTGTGTGTGAAATGCGCATTCTGGATATCTCACTTGGAATTTTATCCTACTAGCACTATCGGAACATCCCGTTCATCAATGTAAACTTTCCCAGAAGTCCCATTTTTGGCTGGACTCAGAAAGGGGTGTGGCTTCATGAGAATGTGAGTGTGATTGGGTGTGTCGGGGCATGGTGGGAGGGGCTTCTTTTCTTGCAATTTTGGGAGGTATGGTAATCGGCCTAGCCTCATTTATGAGAGCCATCTAAAGATTAAAAAAATGTTTTATTAAAACAAAAAACATTGGTGATGTATATATATATATATATATATATATATATATCTATAATATAAATGTCTAGTGGCGTGTGTCTGTGTGTGGAAAAAAAAACAAAACTAAGCTGCAGCGCCACCTGCTGGGCGGAGTTATACACTGACCTACTGAATTCTTAGTGTGTGTGGAAAAAAAAAGCTCAGAAAGGGCTGAAATTTGGTATACTAAGATGTTTTTAATTTGGTAATTTAATTTGTCAATTGTTAAAAGTGTTTATAAAGATTTAAAAAAAATATATATATATTTCTTGAAGAAGAAGTGACAGTTGGGAGTGGTTGGTGGTTGCCGGGGGTGACAGTTGGGAGTGGTTGGTGGTTGCGGGGGGTGACAGTGGGGAGTGGTTGGTGGTTGCCGGGGGTGACAGTTGGGAGTGGTTGGTGGTTGCAGGACGTGACAGTTGGGAGTGGTTGGTGGTTGCTGGGGGTGACAGAGGGAGAGGAGTGTGATACTCAGGACCGCTGAGAGAGATCCCTGTGTCTTGATAGACATCTGGATAGATGTGGCGATAAAGATGAAGGATGAGGTGATGGAGAAAAATGATGAGGTGGTGACATGTGGACAAAACCACGTTAAAAAAGGGCGCTTACGTCGGGAAGTAACGCTCTTCTCCTGAGGGGGCCTGGGCTATGGCCCAAATGCATGACAAGAACCTTTTTAACACCTTAAGTAGCTTGATTTGACTAGAATGCATGAGTATCATGCACGGGTTAACTTGTATATGTATATGTATATATATATATATATATATATATATATATATATATATATATATATATATATATATATTAGAGAGAGAGAGAAATAGGTATAGATATATATATACAATCCAATTTTCAAACCTTGATCTCCAGTCTTAACTTAGTCTGGCTTGGCATATATATACCATGTAAATAATACTAAATTATCAACATATTCATGTAAAATTAACGATAATAGATATTTGTAATGATTATTGGAATATAAGCCTTAGTACAGCTCGTGACTTTTAGCGACACTCTGCTTTTAAATTCGTGAGTCTCAGAGACAAAATCAGCTTTATATCATAGTATTATTTTTAATTGCCATTTTCCTTGGAATGTACGTACAGTACTGTACACAGTATAGTAGTTTACTAGTCTTTGTGTAATATGAAATGTTTATTATGTTTATCTAGATATGTGCATAGGAATAACTTTACAGCTCAGCTGCTGAGTACTACAGTCTATTTAGTGTTTTTTTGCTTTTTGCTCCATTGCCTTTTGCTGCTTGATTTCCCGTCATACTTTCCCAGGGGAGATGTCCAAGAGACAAGTGCGGATGGTGTGATGGCGTGATGTGAGTCATCATGGCCCCGCCTCCTGCTGTGCAAATATGCAAATCGCCTCAGTGGGCTATAATGACGCAATTTGCCTTGAAGCGCGTCATCAAGGCCCATCCACTTCAGAAGAAAGTGAAGCGGCATCCACGGGGGTGGCCTGCTCTGCCGGGAGTCCGGGAGGACTCCCCCCGAAATTCAGGAGTATCCATCATCATCATCATCAGTTATTTATGTAGCACCACTAATTCCGTAGCGCTGTACAGATAACTTACTCACATCAGTCCCTGCCCCATTGGAGCTTACAGTCTAGATTCCCTAACATACACACACAGAGAGACTATGGTCAATTTGATAGCAGCCAATTAACCTACCAGTGTGTTTTTGGGACATGTATGATTAAAAGCAGCATATGTGTTTAGGCTTATCTCGTTGTGTATTCCCATGTTTACAAGCTGTCTGTCTGAATACACATTGATGGTGTATTTAGTGCACCAACTTCTTATAAATATTTGCTTCCTTCTGTAAAGCACTTGTATACATGTAGCATTACGTGAATAGAACTATCCACATATTGTATTTTTTTTTTTTTATACCTACATTATGCAGAGCTAGCTTTATAGGAAGCAGAGTTTTCTATAGCATGATTACTGTGTGTTCCTTATACATGGTTATTTAACTAATTATTCCAGGAACTGGTCATTTCCAAGTTACTGATCCTGGAGGGAAAAACAAACAGTGTGGGCAGAGAATTCCGGACCAAAACTCCTCTCAACAGACCTATTCTACAACGTAGCCCAGTGTTTGTTATGATGGATGCAAACAAAGATACTGCACTCTGTGTATGTGCGTGTGTAGGCTGAGAAAATAACATTACAGCTATGGGGAGAGGGTCTGTTCACATGTCCAGTGAGCTGAATCGTCGTCTTTGTTACAAGAGACCCAGAAACTCCGCCGTGCAATCTGGAGTTGGTTACTTTGGAAGAAGTTGAGTTTTGTTTTCTTTTTTTTTTTTCATTTACATCAGAAAAAAAGTGCAAATTACATGTGTTTTGAAGAGATAAGGTTACAGTGTAGCACTGTTCAAATAGAAAATGTATGACAGCTGAGACCAGCCATTCTCTCATTGGCAAAGACCAAACCAAATTCCTGGGCCGATACGTTGCAATGCCCTCCGTTCACTTCACGTTTACATCAATTGTTGCTGTTTTATTAGGGCCTGTATTCAGAACATGCTGCTTCAGTTGGGTCTTTCTACAAAGTACTGCGATCCCACTTTTATTAAACTCAGTAAAACCACATAAAATTTGTCTGTTTTTAGACATGTTTTCAAATGTGGTTTTGTTACAGACATTGGCAGTTAATATATTATATTACAGAAACAAATGGCAAGGGCCGGCAAAATTGTAGCATCCTGTGTTCAGAAAAGAAACGAATGGTAATACACCCACATAAATAAAATGCATTTTACTCATTGATTCGGAAGCATGGCACAATCACCAAGTCATTTTACCAGATGATCCCACACACAGGCCAATGGATCCTTGGACGACCAGATTATTGGATCTGTCCAATGAAAATTGTACATGATTTTTATCAGGTAGATTTGACTATTTTCGGTGCATGCATTGAAATTGCTGATGATAGACATAATAGCTTTCATTTATATATATATATAACAATGTAAAACATCTCTGGTTTTATCACTTATACCACTATAATACACGTGGTTCTCCCCTTACACAGAGATCTTCCTCACACATATCCCCCTTACAAAGATTCGTCCTTACACTGATGCTCAGTTGCACAGAGATTCCCACTTGGTACCACAGAGAGCCTTCTCCTGCAGAATAGAGACCTCCCCAAGGGCTGGCGGGCAGGGGAGCACCTAAATTTGTTTTCTTTAAAGTCTTCCTAATAGACTGCTGAGCCAAGTCTCACCCCCCAGGGTAAGTTTTGCCAGCCAGTCCCTGGACATCCCTTTTGCGGCTTATAGAAACCCCAACTTTGAAGCACAGAGAACTTCCGCTCTGAGACCTTCACCCTCCAGTACAGGGACCACCCCCCGTGCACTCAGGATACTGCCCCCATTGCATCCAAGAGATCCTCCTCACATTGTAGTACAGAGCCCTCTGGTCGCCATGCACCACTTACCTCTGTCCTCGGCTGTGTCCTTTGGTGCAGCATCCTCTGAGCGCAGTCTGAGCTCTAAACATCTGGAGGTGCTTTGCGTCACAACAGAAGTGCGAGCAGCAGCACCTAGCGCCCCCACTATTTCAAGTTTGAAAATGGCTGCACGTGAAGTGGTGGCTCAGGCCTTCTAGTCTCATGGGCTCAGTTGAAAATGTGACCCCTGAAACCCCTGATTTTTATGCTAATGACCTGAAAAGGGCACCCAGTCTAATATTCTTATAGTTAATGAACTACATACATTATGCCCTGTATAGCAGTGTTCACATTCTGCATGTAGAAGGGTCTATGCTTATTTGACACTTAAAAGATGCGGAAACTACTGATGTTTGATATACATTAGCTGCCTAACGGAGGAGATTTCACAGAAAGCTTCTCTCTTTAGGCTAATACCGTGCTGCATCACAGTCCCCATAGATTACTATAGGGACTTCGAAGTTCTGCGATGCATGAAGCTTTGCATTGGGCAGACAGATACTCCATCTCCGGATGGCATTACCTGTCATTTTTTATGGGATCCTGCTGAAGCCTCTTCGGCTTTGCAGAATCCGTTACAGTGGAAGCGCTGTGCGTGTGCGCACAGCACTTCCTCCTATTACCGGCAGCGCTAGGCTCCGGGAAATAGGAAAGTTAGATCGCAGGAGAGGGGTCACTTCTCCAGGGCTCCCAGAGTACCAGCAGCTTAGCGCTGCAGATTTAGTTGCACCGCATCTTATTGATGGATAGACCCCCTAGTGATTATAAAAGGAATTCACCCTGTTTGACATTTTTCACATATTATTTATTACACCATGGAATCAAAATCTGTACTGATAAACCCCTGGTATCCTACAGTAGTCTAATCAAAGCCTAGACCTCAGTCCCACTGAGAGACTATGGATTGACTTGAATATTGCTGTTCACTAATGGTCCCCATCCAAACTCATGGTGCTCAAGCAATATATAGAAGAATGGATGAGACACTAACAACACTGTTAATAACAGTGCTTTTGCAAGGTATTAATTCAAAACAGATAAACAATTTATTACAATTATTGTTGGTTTTTGTAATCCATTAAGAAAAAAGCATTATAGGGTGGATTTATTTACAGAGTATCTGTTGTATAATAAATATATTTTAATTCCAGGATGTATTGCTGCTAACATATTTTCCAGGAAGACTCTACTGCTGAGCCCATGCACCCAACCATGTTAGACGCAATACTCGTCTCTGCGGCCCTTGGATCTTTACAGTCACCATCATGTTTATAGAATGTGCCAACAGTTTATTTTTCTGCCACTTCTTCAATCAGGGCAGGGGGCGTGACCACTAAAGGGGGTGCCCAGTACACCATTCATTGCCGTGTGCACCAGACCATACCTCCCAAATTTCCCACCCGCGGGATAAAGCTTTTCCGATCAGCATGACGAGACAGAGCCCTAGATCGGGACTGAGAGTTGGGAGGTATGCATTTGAAATACTCCCATTCAATATATGTTAACTTCTAAAGCATATGTAATACGAATAGTTGGTAATAACTGCATTTAACGTGCAAAAAAAATAAATTTAAGGAAATAAAATGTAGAAAAAGACAGAGGTTGAATACTGTTTTATAGCCACTGCATGTACCTGAGCTTCTCGCATGGTTTCATTAGTGAGCACCCTACGTGCTAAGCTTGGGTGCTCCCTATGCAGTTGTGTAGTTCTATGTGAACTCTTATCATTTGCTTTGTAGATCCACCTATTCTCCCATGACTAAGTGCATGCAAACAGCTACCCACCCACTGTCAGCCCACATAAATTATAAAGATCTGCAATGTCTTCTATTTGTATGCTTGATTTGGTATTACAAGCACAGCAATACTCAATCCTATAAGCTTTTGGCAATCGGCAGCAGCCTGTATTATGTTTCATACTGTCCATCTACTTGTCTGCACTGCAACAACAAAAATAACAGACTCAATCACATGGCATTAATGTCAGTTTACAGTACATGCAGTCGAACTGACACATGACCTGCACGGTGATGTTAGGTCAAACCCTAAGCTGATGAACTGGCAAAGTGATTACTTCAGTTCAGGGCCTAGAGACTCACTTCCTGCTCCGTCTCCTGCGCTGTCGATTTCTTTGACTGTCAATTAGCATTTGACCAATAACTTTGTGAATAGTTGAAATTGTGGAGCAGGTTAATGTTTCGTCTATAATAAAAAAAAAATTGAAAGAATAAAGTGTATAGTCACATGGTACAAGGTAAATTATGGTTAGTACATATCATCACCATCATCACCATTTATTTATATAGCGCCACTGATTCTGCAGCGCTGTACAGAGAACTCACTCACATCAGTCCCTGCCCTATTGGAGCTTACAGTCTAAATTCCCTAATACACACACACACACACACACACACACACAGACTAAGGTCAATTTGATAGACGCCATTTAACCTACCAGTATGTTTTTGGAGTGTGGGAGGAAACCGGAGCACCCGGAGGAAACCCACGCAAACACGGGGAGAACATACAAACTCCACACCGATAATGCCATATCATATGTATCTCCTCACTTAATGGATACTTAAAAAGGTTAAGTTGCATAAGGTATACATTATCACAGAGTATTACATACCTAGGTTCCGGAGCTCTGCCTGATCTAATTTCTGACGTAACCTGTGGTTGCTCCCTCAGACAACATGTATGCTGTGTTCTATCATCATCATCATCATTATTTATGTAGCGCCACTAATTCCGCAGTGCTGCACAGAGAACTCATTCACATCAGTCCCATTGGAGCTTACAATCTAAATTTTCTAACACACACACACACACACACACACACACACACACACACACAGATTAAGGTCAATTTTGATAGGAGCCAATTAACCTATCAGTATGTTTTTGGAGTGTGGGAGGAAACCGGAGCACCCAGAGCAAACCCACGCAAACACAGGGAGAACATACAAACTCCTCACAGATAAGGCCATGGCCGGGAATCAAACTCATGAATAGAGTGCTGTGAGGCAGAAGTGCTAATCACTAAGTCACTGTGCTGGTGTTCTATGATAATATATTCCACTGCATCATGCAGAGACAGACCCTGTACTGGACTGATTGCTCCTCTTACCATCACCAGACAGTATGGTCAGGGAGTTGAGCATCACTCAGTTGCCCCGGTGACATTCTATTTATTTTATTGCTGAGATAGGCAGCGATAGACACTGTCCAAAATACCTGGGTCTTGATAAAGAGACCCCTTGGTGTGTTCCTATTGGACTCGAGTTTTTGTGGAAACGGGCGCTACAGTTTGCATACAGTGGTGATAAGGATAAATGATCCCTATGGCCACGTACATTTTTAATAAGATTCCTACTTGTGTAACCACACCACCAGAAAATCCCAATGGGTAAGTGAGTCCACGGCATGTCCAATTGCAGTTCCAAATGAATCCAACCTAAGATGAGTACAGCCCATTATATGGCTGCCTACACAGTGTGTAAGTAACGTGTATACTTTTAGATTAGATTAAAAGTACAGCTGCAAAATTGAGCTCCTCCAGGAGCTGGACAGATCAGTAGGGGGCTCCTTGCTATAAGCAGGATCGTCACATTAATAAAAATGTGACACATAAGTTAGCCCTAATCTCCCTGCTCCCAACTGCAATGAGGCTCCTAAAAACAGTATTTTCTCCCATTTTTCCTACTCTGTAAATGACTCCATTGTCACTTCAATACTTCCTCTCCAGTGGTACATTGTTTTAGCTCATGAAAAGCTACATAGTAAAAGTAAAGACAACGGATTTTCTGTGGACCAGCAAACAGATAATACAAACAACTACTACTGAATCATCTACAAATCACAGCAAAAATAATACTAAATAAAAAGAGTAATGTAAAAGGAGCGACTGTATTTTTCTTCTCATCCGTCATATCAAACTGTTCAAACGTTTCATTGTCATTCAATTGAAAAGATCCATCCTGGGGCAAATGAAAGCATGTTGGGTGTTGCTTTCTCTTTCACAATGTATCATGTCCTCTCTCCTCACCTGGAGGCAAAATAAAAGTGTTACACAGTCACAGCTCATATTTACTTCCCAACATAGAAACAAAACCCACAAAATGTGGGAAAGGTCAGCGAAGCTCTTTCATTAGTGGTGAGAATATATTACCATGTTTTCAGGCAGGTTAGTTTCTTAGACGTTCATTTTAAATGTAGGTTTGGGTTGGAAGTTAATAACTGTCCAAACAAAGATCACATTTCATTCATTGATTAATGAGTTTAGCGAGAGATTGTATGTGTGACATTCATTGCTGTGTTTCATGTGTAGCTTTGTGCAGTGTTTTATGTTAATTTATGTCTCCCAACGTCTGCACGACTCTTTGTGCATGAATACTAAATAGAACAGCTGGGACCGTAATCTAATGTTTATTATAATGGCCCTATGTACAAAGGTTACATTAATACCCAGGTATCAGTAATACATTTACAAAGCTATATAGACTCTGGTCAAATGTTCTTTTATGTTTAAGCACGTGGTGTAAAGGCATTACGTTTCTAAAGCAGCGTCAGTCGTTCATATATTTTATTGGTTACACTGTATCACATTTACCACATATGAATATAGAAGTGATCAGTATAAATGTATAATATATACAGGATAAATATTATATAACTTAGAGCATGATCAGCACGGTGGCGTAGTGGTTAGCACTTCTGCCTTACAGCATTGGAGTCATGAGTTCAATTCCCGACCATGGCCTTATCTGTATGGAGTTTGTATGTTTTCCCTGTGTTTGCGTGGGTTTCCTCCGGGTGCTCCAGTTTCCTCCCACACTCCAAAAAACATACTGGTAGGTTAATTGGCTGCTAACAAATTGACGCTAGCCTGTGTCTGTGTGTGTGTGTTAGGGAATTTAGACTGTAAGCCCCAATGGGGCAGGGAGTGATGTGAGTGAGTTTTCTATACAGCGCTGTGGAATTGGTGGAGCTATATAAATAAATGGTGATGATGATTATCGCTTGATTAATCGGTTCAAAAACTGAATACACCTCGTCATTCACTGACACTAGAGAGCGTCTAGATTTCTGATGCATAAAGCTTTAACATGTTTTTTTTTTTACTCTAGTCCATCCTTACTGGGAGATGTTAGCATGGCCTAAGCTCTTCTATATACTGACTAGCGGACTGGTGGGAGACCTCCAGGACAGACATCCATAAGCTGTCCTGTGTGGTCTTCATTCCTTTTGTATTACTTTTCTATGTGAGTGGTTAGAACAGAGGTGGGCAGCTTGTGTCTCTCCAGCTGTTTGGACTTAAATGTCCCAGCATGACCTGTCAACGTCTCCTCAGCCAATATAAATGAACTGAAGGACACAGCTAATGTGAGTTTATATGAAGGGGGGGTGGTAGTGCCACTATATTCAGCTCTGTAGAAGAAGTGTTGCTAGTGGATGAAATGGGACTTAGGATGCTGCAGCTTGTGCAGGCCTACAATGATGTGAATGTGGGTGCTGTAGAATAGACTGCTGAGTTATCTGTGTTGGTAGTTTGGATGTAGTTGAAATAAAGCAGTCAGGAGCCTTGATGGGATGTGAATCTGACGGTGGTTAATCAGGCACAGAGCGTGGAGAAGGGAAGTGTCCGAAGTGGACAGTAACACATGGCTGTGGTACCACCCTAGGAAGTCTTATATCACACCTGTTCCTGAGTGGGGATTTCAGGTGAAGAGAACAATGAGTTTATCAGTTCTTATCCAGAACTACATTTAATCGTCATCATCATCATTTATTTACACAGCACCAGCAAATTCTGTAGCGCTTTACAATTGGGAACAAATACAGTAATAAAACAATACTGGGTAATACAGTCAGACAGAGAGGTAAGAGAACCCTGCTCACAGGCTTACATTCTATGGGACAATGGGAGTTTTTATACATGAGGTTAAGTCTACATATTGCATATTGGTCCAGCCAGATTGCAAAGTGCTTAGTGGTCTATATGATCCAGTCACACAGCAATGTTGGTCAGGGGGTCAGAGGGTTGTTGTCTTGTGTGATCTGTGCTAAGGATGGTAATAGGGTACCCTGGGGAGGTTAAGAAGGTGGTTGAAGAATTTTATAATCTTGTCTGAAGAGGTTGGTTTTCAGAAATTGTTTGAAGACTAGAGGAAAGTCTTATTGTGTGAGGGAGGGAATTCCACAGAGTGGGTGCAGCCCGAAAAAAGTCCTGTAAATCTTGTGTGTTTTGCAAGAAACAGGATTGTGGAGGCTGATCCATCTGTCTGTGCATATGTACTTAAAAAACAGACCACATTTTTGCCTTATGATGTCACTGGAAACACACAGGATAATGTATATCAGAAATAATTAGGCAAACATCCCCAATTGTGAGGATCATGACACATAAGCAATATTTTGTGGTATATGTTGATGTTTGGACATATCCATATAATGTATCAGTATTGTATGTCTGTGTAGTAGAATGCCACTAGTGTCTTGTGGCATGACAATAAGTCTTGCATATACACATTTCAATTATTTCTACTTATTTCCCTTGTAGACAAAACTATTTGAAATATTGACACCTAGAGCTTTGTCTACCTCTCAGAACCTTGTATTCTCACTTCCCCTGTGTATTATGCATGTGTGCTGACATTCAATACTTACATTTTTAAAACACACTCGCAAAATTTAATGCAATTTAATAGGTAAAATATTCACTGGATGGAGAGGAAATTGTGCAGCAAAACAATTAAAGCACTTATTTCTTTAACATTAAATCACAGACTCCAGTCATTTGCATTTTCAACCCTTCACTTTATTTGGGCGGTTATGAGGGTGTGAAAGCAATGTGCAAATTGGAACACAGGGAGTTTGCTCATTAAAGGGGGGGTGTTTATATTGTGGTAACTACTTGTCTGTCATGTAATGTTCTGCTGATTATAGGTACAATAGTATAGGAGATTTGCTGCAAATGATGGAGTGAGATGATCTGGATTCATTAGTTAGGCCATACTTGCCAACTCTCCCGGAATGTCCGGGAGACTCCCGCATTTTGCAAGAGTCTCCCGGACTCCCGGGTGAGTGTGGCAATCTTCCGAATTCTGCCCACTTCACTAGGAAGGGCCCCACTTCCTAGTGAAGTGGGCAGAATTAGATCCCAAACGCAGCGATTCCCTGTGAATCGTGGCGTTTGGCTGCCCCGCCCCCCTCACGCCCACCTCCACTGCCTGGCTCCCGGAAGAGAGCTGAAGAAAGTCGGTAAGTATGAGTTAGGCTCAGTTACGAACTGCAGAATATGTGGGCACACAACCTATGTAATTACTCACAAATGTGCCTATTTGTCTATACAGCGTATACATAGGCGCATTTCCAATTAACGGCTTGGAAAGTGCTCCCTCTTACAGTATGTGGGCCAGATGGAAATGTGCTTGGTGGGAAAACTAAAAACATCAGTGCAAACCTGTCCACTATCACTTTACAGCCGCCCCTTAATCCATTTCAACTTTTGCATTTTTCCTCCTTTACGTCATTTGAGCTTCACTTATTTCTTAAATAAGTTGTGAAATTAAAGTAGCATCGGAAGTCACAATAGTGCAGTGTTTCCCAAACCCAGTCCTCAGGAATCCCTAACAGTGCAGGTTTTCCAGGTGACAAGTGGAATAATTATATCACCTGTGGATCTGTTACAATGTGTCAGTCAGTAATGATTACACCTGTGCTCTAGCAAGGTGATATGGAAAGCATGCAGTTTTATGGAGTACTTGAGGACTGGGTTTGGGAAACACAATAATTGTATGTTTACTCATGTTTTTATTACAATGTTATCTGTGGGCATAAACATTTGCTTTGCCATATAAAAGGGTTGGTCCTTATAGAAAATAACTGCACAATCTCCACTATCTGTTGAAAAATCAGTTTTGCGGGATGAAAAAGGCGCTACAGGCGTCCCCTAAAATGGGAAAGCATCCCAGGTATGCAATCTCTATCCCTTGAAACACATATAAATGTATTACCCTATAGCACAAAAATCCTATTTCCAATCCAACCAGCTACTCCCAATAGAAGAAGTAAATTGTCACACCACCATAGTTGCTGCCATCTCTACACACTAAACCTGAATATGTTTAACACGAAAACAAACGACTTGCACCTCTGGCAGCACAATTCCCAATCTTCTCAGCCAGGATTTTTTTTAAAAAAAAAAAGCCTAATTGGTTTTTATACTACTTTTTTGGTGTGTTTTTTTTCTTTAGTGCTGCTTTTTACTTCTTCTTTTTTTTTTTTTTTAAAGATGCTGTCCTATTGAGATGAATGGGTTTTGCCTACAGAGTGTAGCACAAAGCAGCTGTTCACCTCTGACCGCTGTTAAATGTCCAGCAGCAAAAGAGCTCCTGCAAAATAGTGGTTTATAGAAGTTATTTCTCCTGTACCAGTCACACCAGTGAGTAATCTGCTGCTGAAGAACTGCTTGGGACTGCGTAAAACCTTACAGGCAGTGCTTTTTCTGCCAGCAGAGAAAATACTTTGATATGTTAATTGGCTTCTTACCCTATTGGCTATTTTCAGAATTAGCCTAAAATTGCTGAGTGTGTGACCCCATTTTTGGTCATGTCCAAAGATCTGGCCAGTGATGCACGGCTTGATAGCCTGGGTGTGCAGGCACCTGTTGGATCTGTCCAATTTGGCCACCTGTGTTAAGCTGGGTACACACTACAGAATTTTCCACCAACTTTTTATGCCGATCGATTTTACGTGCGATCGATGGTCCGAACGCTCGGTCCATGGACTGCACACACACTAGCCTTGTTTTAGACGATAAAGGGAAGAGCGGACGTCCCTTTAGCGACTTTTTACAGCCATGTTGTCGTGAGAAATTATTGCAATTTCGTCGTGGATCGGTCGGAAGTTTTTACACACTACACAACAGAAACGAGATTGGAACCAAAATATTTAACGGTACGACCAACCAAATGAGGCGACAATTGTCCATTTGGGCAGACTTTCGACCATCGTGTCACTACACACACTGACCCGACTTTTGAACTAGCGGTCGTATGTCGGCTGGTTGAGCCGATTATTGGACGTAAACCCTGTAGTGTGTACCTAGCTTTAGTGACTAAATTTTAAACTGGTCCCGTTGCTCATGGGCTGAGCAACAGGATTGGCCCATATGTGGCCACTATAAGATAATGATACTACATTTTGATTTTGAGCCTTAGAATATATAAATACATTGTTTTCTTTTTTTTTTCTCCTAATTACTCAAGAATCTAAAAGTGTTGGCTGAAACTTTGTGTCGGAGAAATCCGGTACCTGTTTAAGAATACCTGTTATCCATGCTATTAAAATCAATAATGTGTCTGGTATAATGATGTATTCATATACACACTATGAGTCTCCTTTGTATGGTACTATGAAAATAATCACATTTGCTAGAGACTTGGCATAGCAAATAGTATTTATCCACAGTACTAATGTACTAATGTACTAATGTTGTCCTCTATCAATCAAGTATTCAGAATATACAAGTCAGGCACATGTCATTGTTTACACAATCAGTTACTTGATATTTCACTTTGTTTCTAATTATCTTTGTTTGATTTGTTTGGTTTTATTGAAAGAGGGCCCCATTGTATGGATCTTCATGTGGTTTATATTAAAGGTTCGAAATGAACATTTCTGCACATTACTTGGTGTTAAGGAAAAATAAGACATTAATTATTTCTAGAAACATACCCACAAGTGTTGCGGGCTGAACCAATAGTCATGAGAGTGCAGCTTTACCCATACAGTGCTGCAGGGATGTCACTAAGTTCTAGTGAAATGATAGAATGCATTTTCATGAAAATTGGTTCAGCCCAATAATTGGCTGCTTACACTCCATGTAAGTGATGAGTATGGTTACCAGCTTATGTGTTTTACACAGGTTCTGTGGCTGTTTGATTTGGAGCAGATGGAGATGGTTAAATATAGTCTTGGGGTAATCTTACCTGTTCTCAGTCATTCAACCACAGACTCTGTGTGATTTATTAGTACCTTATTAAAGGGATAAATGGACAACCCTACTGACAAGTGCACTCTAAGTACAATTTGCCCTTATAACTGCAATATTAAAAGAGACGTGATGGGAGTGATGTACACCCAAAATATTAACGTTGTGGCTTTCTTTTCAAATATCAAGCATGGGACAAAGTTGTGCCACAGTCTATATAAGTTTACTTGGCAGCTAAAAAATTTACATATAAGTTACATGCCACATTGTACCAGCGCTGTCTGGCAACCAGGGGTACAATGGCAGTTCTCTGATTGGATAAACCGATCCAGAGTCCAGTACAGCTCTGAAATTCTAACTATAGACCGGAATCAGGTGTAGTCTGGACAGTGAACTTAATTTGAATGCTTACTGACTGCTCATCATTTTCAATGACAGCCAGAGGACCTCAAGAGGGTGTCAGGAACTGTTCCGTTCGGTCAGAAATGGTAGCGTTGGATTGATGGAAAGCAAATGTGTTACCACCCCATAAAAAGGGATTACGCTGTATTCCTGGTAACTAAAGACTAGTAAGTTTAACATGTCTAGCAGGGAATATATTTAAAAGGCTGTTCAGGGAACACATTCAGAAATATGATCGGAAAAATAATATCATCAATAGCCAACGTGGGTTCATGAAACGATTATACAAGGAAATATATATAGTTGCCCTAGGATACAAACCTGTGTAATGTGGAGGTTCATGATTCTATCAGTTCCCACAATGAGGGACCCAATGTACGAGCTCAGCCCTATGTCCACCCCACCTTCTGCTCTCGTCAATGTGACAGATGAGGCCTGTGCCCTTCAATACTATCGGCACTGGGACCGCAAACGTCTTTGTACTGGTGTAATGACAAGATCAGAGGGCGGAGCCAACACAAGGTTCAGCCCTCAGTTGTGTGGACCGATTAGAAACATGAGTCCTAAAGCACAGAGGAGAGAGTTCTGGGGGAAGATGAAAGCAACCTTTATGCCCTAGCTGTGTAAAGGGTTTTTTACAGTAAGAGCAGTGAAACTATAAATTGCAAGAACTTGTACTGGAATCACACTAGATAATATTAAGAAAGGACATGTCTTTTTTCTTATCTACATAATGGTAACATCTGTAGCGTTTATGAATAACCCCATCCTGTTGCCGGACTGCAGTCGTAACTTACCTACAGGCACTGCAAATATAAATGACTGAGCCACAAACAGTTTTTTTTATTTTACCTTTGTATTATTATAGTATATTGCTGGAACACATTCTCTTATACTGCATGTAGACCTTTTATTTGTATCTTTTCAGTATTGTACTGTCTTGTGGGAACACATTTTTTACGCTACATGTATGCCTTTTATTTGTATCTTTTCAATGTTATAGTCTATTTCTGGAAAACATATTCTTTTGCTGCATGGTATACCTTTTATTTGTGTTGTCTTTCAGTATTGTAGTGTCTGGAGGGAGTATATTGTTCTCATATAAGATTGCATGTACATCCTTTATTTGTATTTCTCCAGTATTGTAGTGTCTGGTGGGAACATATTTTCTTATGTTGCTATTTAAACCTCTGCTCGTTACACTGGCTGCAGAGAGATAATGTCTATGTTGGTATAACATAAATAGATGATTATACTGGTAGAAGGTGGTGTTGTAGAACTTATATGTGGAGCCTTGTAAATACATTTAATGTTTGTCTGGGTTTTATCTACTCCTCTAGCTAGTAATACTGACATGAGATACTTTATAGTATTTTTAGATGTGGCAAAACTAGTATTGTCCTCAATCTCTGTAGCCTATATGGGTAATTTCAAACTCCTTAAAAACGACTTACAAGGCAAGTGTAGCTCATTACAATGAAACAAGTGTTATTTTAAAAACCAACAAGTAGGACACTTTTTGTAATTGACAAACTAGAATGATTTGTATAGTACTGCACATGTTATAACAACTATGTACAGATAATACAAATACAAATACATATGCAAACTCAAATTAATTTTTGTTTTAGTAAAGTAGGACAAATTTTTGTTCCATGGTTGACTGTTCCGTTATTAAATGTATTTCTGCAAAAAACACATTAAAAAAAAGTAGTTGGAATTTCTAATGTGGTTGTTTAGAAAACTCGTCTACAGTTGGCTCATAATTAGCACAGCAAAATAGTTGTAAGTAAAAGCTTACTGTGATGTCTGTTTCAAACGTATAAGGCCAAATTTATAATAGGGGGGCAGGTCGACCCCTCTGTGCTGTGGTGTAATGCTCATACTAACTTCATCTTAACACCTTTTCTTATTAGAAATGGATCTTAGAGGGGTGGTATTGATGCCACTTCTGGGGACTCCCAATTAATTACCCTCCCAATTAATTACCCTTGCAACCACTGACACAGGTGGCAAGGAAGAGCCCCTTCTGGGACTGGTTGAATTTAGTAGAGAATCCCTTCTCCCAGCCCCAATTGCTAAAAGCAGCCAGCCCCACACTGATCAGAGTAGAGTCTCGTTGCCATAATTGTGGGGGAACCCACACCCTGTGCCTGGGTATAAAGATGGTATGTCAGGACATGCTTCTATTTTAATTATTAAGTATATATATTAATTACTTTTTTTACATATTAATGTAATATAATGTATATTAATGTAATGTAATTAATGTATATAACATAGTTATTTCACCCATCTTTATCCACATTAATTTTATTTACAATTCCTCATGTTTATATTACATTACATTATCTATATTGCTCTTCATAGGGTAATTGTAAGCCGCAAAATCAATGCTCTTTTGTGACGTCGCTGAACCTACGTTTGCCTAGCGCCAGTGACATACCCAGGTTTACAGAACAAGGTGGCAGCGTGTCCTAGTGTGCAAAATTTGGCACCAGATAATAGGAGGTGTTACGCAATGTCCCTCGTGCCAACATGCAAATATGAGATTTAGTTTTGCCGGATGAGATTATATATTTAAGATAAAGAGGTGAAGAGGCGCACTTACAAATATGCTCCCTGATGTGCAGGGGGGGTGCATGGCCGGTCTCTTTACGGCCCTGAATTTATAAGACACCAGGGGGTAAATGTTTCCCTATACAATGCAGCTTTAAATTTAATCGCCAAAGACGCTGAACACGCCGGAGTTGAAGAATCCGGACATTAATACATTTACCCCCAGGAGTAAATGTATGAAAATGTTCTGCAAGTCACCAGAAATCGTAGACTTAGCAGGGGAAATTTAAAGCGGCGATGCCTTGTAAAGGCAAGTTTGCCTTTACAAGCCATCGCAGCTTTCAAATTCCCCTACAAAGTCACCAATCGTAACTTAATACATTTACCCCCAGATCTCTACTTATATTGCACTTTGCCCCAGTTGCATGCACAAAAGTGACTCCGGTAATAAGAACAATTCTAATGTTCCCTAAATCTCATGAATAATTTAAGCCATAACTAAAGCTAAACCAAGCCGTATTTACACCAAATACACAGAAATGTTTAAATAAATGAAGAGGGTGACCCTAAAATGTTAGCAGTTTTTAGTTTGAAGTTTTGTTGTTTCCACCCTCGGCTTTGTCTGCAAATCCTCAAGTTAGGCAAAAATTGGCTTTCTGGAGCCCGTTTGAGAGGACCGAGTAGCAACTGATCGCTTTGAAAAGCGCTAGGAAGACTGTGTACTTTTTGCAATTGGTAAATGACCCATTATGTATAATAATGTGGGTTTTTCTGACATCATACAGCAAATTATAATGATGATGCCTGCAGCTGTATAATTATAGCTGTATCAAAGTACAATATATACAGTACATTACATTACAGTACCACTTGCTGGCTAAAATACAACAATCATACCTCCCCACAATCACGATTTCTATAAGTCATTTCCAACTTTTGAAGGTCAAGTGCATGACCTTTTATTATTATTATTATTATTATTATTATTATTATTATTATTATTAATAATAATAATAATGTTTATGTATAGGGCGCCACTAAGTGTTCGTAGTGCCATACAAGGACAAACAATGGCACAGTACAGGGTGAAACAACACAAAACAATTAACAATAAGCACTATAACACCGGAAGCTCAAAGCACAGCTAGAGAGAATGGGTGAGAAAAAAATAGCACAAGCTGGTAACCTGAGCCCAGGGCTGGTGCGGATGACAGGTTATGAGCCACTGAGAGGTGTAGAGAAAAACGAGAGGAGTCAGAGGGCAGAAGATCCAAGAGGAGGTGGGATCAGTAGCTGGAGAGCAAAGTTACAAGTGGTGGAAACAGTAGGAGAGAAAGCCCTGCTCAAAGTAGTGTACAATCTAATGGGAGGGGTAGACAGACTGAGAGACACAAGGGTGAAATGGAGAAAGGGGTGAAATGGAGACAGAGTCATGTAGGGGGGGAGAAGGAATGAGAGGGAGAGGTAGCCGACAAGGTGGGTAGTTAAGCGGGTGACTGAAAGGCTTTTAAGAAAAGGTGGGGTTTTAATGCCCGTTTGAAACTGCACAGATTGGCCAATGTTCTGATGGAGCAAGGGCGAGCATTCCAATGGAGGGGGGTAGCGCAGGAGAAGTCTTGCATACGTGTGTGAGAAGAGGTAATCAGAGCGGAAGAGAGGCGACAATCATTGGGTGACCATAGTGGGCAGGATGGAGTGTGAATAGAGATGAGGTTAGAGATGTAGGGAGCAGTGGAGTTGGCGAGGGCCTTGTAAGTTACTGTGAGGAGCTTGAAAAGGATTCTGTAGGGGAAGGGGAGCCAGTAGAGGGCTTGATAGAGGGGGGAGACAAAAATGGAGCAGCGAGAAAGGAAGATGGCGTTGAGTACAGATCGAAGAGAAGCGACATGGGAGTGGGGGAGGCCAATAAGAAGAAGGTTGCAGTAGTTCAAGCGGGAAAATATCAGAGTGGATAAGAGACTTGGTAGCATCCTGGGAGAGGAAGTGCCAAATGCGTGCAATGTTGTGTAACTGGAAGCAGCAGGATTTGTCAAGGGAGTGAATGTGGGGGGCAAAGGAGAGAGAGGAGTTGAGGATGACACCCAGGTAGCAAAGATGGGGAACAGGAGAGATAGGAGATAGAGGAATTGTCGACAGTGAGATAGAGGCAGGAGGGGGAGGAGGTTCAAGAAGGAGGAAAAACAATGAGTTCGGTTTTAGCAAGATAGAGTTTGAGAAATCTAGAGGACATCCAGGAGGAGATGGCAGAGAGGCAGGTGAACACCCTAGAGAGGAGGGAGGGAGAGTGATCAGAAGATGATAGGTAGAGTTTAGTGTCGTCAGCATAAATGTGGTACTTGAGGCCAAAGGAGCTGATGAATTCACCCAGGGAGGAGGAGTATAGTGAAAAGAGTAAGGGGCCAAGAACAGAGCCCTGTGGGACCCCAACTGGAAGGGTGGAAGAGGGGGAGAGAGACCCAGAGGTGGAAACAGAAGGAACGGTCGGCATGGTGAGAGGTGAACCAGGAAAGGATGGTGCCGGAGAGGCCAATGAACTGGAGGGTGTGAAGCAGGAGGGGGTGGTCAACGGTGTCGAAGGCCACTGAGAGGTCTAGGAGAATCAGAATGGAGAAGTGACCCCTGGCTTTAGCTGAGAGGCGATTGTTAGTAACTTTAGTCAGGGCAGTTTCAGTGGAGTGGAGAGCGTGGAAACCAGACTGGAGAGGATCAAGGAGGGAGTGGTCAGGAAGGTGATGAGACGGTTGCAGACGAGCCTCTCAAGTATTTTGGAGGCAAAGGGAAGAAGGGAAATAGGCTGGTAGTAACAGAGAGAGGTAGGGTCAATATTGGGTTTCTTTAGAGTGGGTGAGACGAGAACATGTTTAAAAGAAGAGGATAAGATGGTGGTGGAGAGGGACAGATTAAAGAGGTAAGTGAGGTGGGAGCAGTTGGAGGGGGAAAGGGAGCAAATGAGGTAAGAAGGGATAGGTTTCAGGGAACAGGTAGAAGGGGGGGAGAATGAAATGAGAGAGTGGACTTCCTCTCCCATGGTAGGGCACAAGGAGTATAGGAGTTGGTGACTGGGGAGGAGGAGGGGTAAATGGGGGGGGGGTGGAAGAGTGAGTGGGGGGGGGGGTGGCAGAGTGAGCCTAGGAGGAGATTTCAAGTCTGATGGCCTCGATTTTTAGAGGAGAATTAGGAGTCAGTGGCAGTGGTGAAGGTGGCGTAGAGGTGGCAAGGGTTAGAGAACTGGGAGGAGATGAGGGATTTAAGGAAGGATTGTTTGGCGAGTGAGAGGGCAGAATTGTAAGATGAGAGGATAAACTTGAAGTGGAGGAAATCAGCCAGGGAACCAGATTTCCTCCAGCGGTGTTCAGCTGTACTGGTGCATTTTTGGAGGAAGCAGGTAAATTTGGAAGGCCAGGGTTGTGGTGTGGAGCAGCGAAGATGGACAGAATGGGAAGGGGCGACTGCATCAAAAGCGCAGGTGAGGGTGGGGTTGTAGAGGGCAGGCCTGGTTGGAAAGGGGAGAGAGGAGTGTCTCAAGAGAAGAGGGCAGGATCGTGGGCGTGAAGGTCCAAGGACGCGTCTGGATTGGGTAGATTTGGCCGTGGGGAGGGGTGCAGGAGTAGAGGAGGGTGAGAATGACAGACAGATTACAAAGGTGGGAGAAGGCAAGGGACAAGGGAGTGACCAAGGCAGTTGGTAGAGAAGGATGTCCATTGAGAGAGACCAAGGAAGGAAGAAAGGGTGAGCAGCTTAATGGAAGCAAGGTCGTTGTGGTTGTCTATAGGGTAGTTGAAGTCGCCAAGGATGATGGAGGGGGGGGGGGGGGGGTCAGAGTAGAGGTGGTAGGGGCCTTCTGGGAAGGAGCTGTGGCCAGATCAGGGTATGGTGTAATTAGTCCCGATTTTCCCATTGGGAATGTAGTCATGCATGAATAATTTACTCGGGTTGCCTAAACTATGATTCAGCTTTTTACATATTGCTTAAGTCGCCTTTTTTCCTTTATTAAAATTATTTACAACAGTGTTTCTCACATCCATGAACGTATGTGCGTCTAAGCTGCAGTGTCAGTAATAGCAAATTTAATGGTAAATAGTAATGTATGTTTTTTAATACTTTATTTTGTGAAAGTCTGTATTTACTAGCCATTAGTTATCAAATACACTATATTGCTAATGGAAAGTATCATTTCTGACTGCAGAACTAACTATATGGCCTGCTTTGTGAAGTCAGAACTGAAATACACTAACGCTGTATTAACTTTATTAAGATTATGAAAGTTCCGGACATTGCAACGTGAGGCTAACACATGGTTACTGTGTCAGCGCAAAATGTTTCTGTTCTATGTAGGTAATTACAATGTGTCATAATTTAGAACACAGTCAAGGAAAGAGATGTCAATTGATACAAAGAAAGAGGCAAAGGACATCGCCTGCTTTAAAATTACCTTCATTAGCTTAATTTGAGGCAGGAATGTATGTAAATAAACGGCAGCAGCTGCCAGTGAGCTGCCATGTCTCAGGGCTCTCCTGGAATGCAGAACACACAGAAACTTAACTATCTCCTAAATAATATGGGTGCACCAGTGAGAAGCAGAGCAGGACACCAATGTATTTCTTGTTTCTCTGTCAGAATATTATAGATCCGACCACACAGCATGATTGAAGTGAACACAGTTGCCATAATTGTTTTTCTGTTTGTGTGTCATTTAATTCTTATTTTCTTTTCCCTTGGCTAGACAAATGTTGAGGATGTCATGGCTGCCAAGCTGCAGGCTGTGATCCAATGAGATGGTTTACACCATTTTCAAAATTCATAAACCGGTGGTATGCACCTCAGACAGGGTCATAATATGCTGTGTAGGACCTGCATATAGAGAGGTGCCTTTGACGCTGGGATGCAGGCTATGCTATAATCAAAATATGAACTAATACCTCATGTTTTCAATTTGCTAGATACACACAGATATGCAGGGTAAAGGATAAGCGCTGACAAGTGTCTTTTTTGTGCAGACAGGGTGATGCCTGCTGTTTATACTGAACTCATAAACGCTAGCTCTTGTAGTCAGTGAAGTGAGCAGGGGTGTAAGTAGCAATATAAGACACTACAATACTGCAAACATACCAGAAAAGGGTCTACATGCAATCTTTTATTAAAATATGACCCTGCAAGACACTACAATACTGAAAGATATAAAGGTATACATGCAGCAAAAGAAAATGTTTTCCAGAAATATGTATTTTGCGAACCTCAAACATGTTAAAATGTGGCGCAAATGCTGTGTTTTTGACATCATATTGCTAGATTTGTACAGCATGGTGGCACTGCGGTTAGCATCGCTGCCTCACAGTGCAGGGTGAGATTTCGGCCAGGGCTCTATCTGTGTGGAGTTTGGATATTCTCCCCATGTTTGCATAGGCTCACTCCCACAGTCCAAAAACATACTGGTTAATTGGTTGCTGACAAAAATGGACCCTACTGTTGTGTACGTTGCGTGTGTAAATGATAATAAATAAAATAAATAGTTATTCATGGTAACGCATGCACAATGGGCGCATCTGCAGAGTGTAACTTTTTGGAATTTAGATCTATGACATAAGAAGATGCACTTTGTACCGTTTGCTGGCAAACACGTTTCTAGGTTCGCTTTGACCTATGTCATACTTACCAACTTTCTTCAGCTCTCTTCCGGGAGCCTGCCAGTGGAGGTGGGCGTGAGGGGGGCGGGGCGCCAAAAATCGCACCAATTCTCCGGGAATCGCGGTGTTTGGGACCTAATTCTGCCCACTTCACTAGGAAGTGGGGCACTTCTTACTGAAGTGGGCAGAATTTGGGAGATTGCCACACTCACCGGTAGTCCGGAAGACTCTCGCAAAATGTGGGAGTCTCCCGGACATTCCGGGAGAGTTGGCAAGTATGACCTATGTAGTAAAAATCATCAAAAACACCCATGGGACTTTTCCAATGTGTCCTCATTCTCATGATTAATATAAGACATAAATGAGCTAAAACTGATCAGTACAGGAGTACACATAAAAGTGTATATAATGAAAGGGGATGAAGTGTGGTAGTTGGATTTTGATGTAACGGTTTTTATGTTTCCTCCCAGCTCATTTACCAGACCATACACCGTCCCCCAAAACTAGATGCATATGTCTAATCTAGAGTTTTTTCCTAAGAAGGGAATTTGGCGTACATCTTGATATTCGGTTGGGGGCTCATTTACATTAAAAAAAATTACAGGTTCACTTATTTTGCAGTTTTTAAGGAGAGTTAATGTCTTCTCTGAGTTACTGACCAAGATCATCCTAAACCTGAAATAAAAATGAAGAGAAACAATAACATAAATATGAACACAATAGTCTTTATCCTAATCATTATATTAACATTGAACCAAAATCTGAACCTAACCCAAACAATACACGAAAACTAAACATTAGCCCAAGCCTCACTCCACCAGAGAACCTCAGAAAACCCAGATCACCCTCTACAGCTACCCTGAGTATTTAGAAAGTTTTTAATTTTGTTTGAAATTCTAAGGGGGGTATTCAATTGATAGCGTTAACGGGAAAAAACGAGCGCTCAAAAAATATTACCGTTTATACGGTAATATTGCGCTCGAAAAGCGTTAATACGGTAGTTTACTCGCGGAATTTCAGCTCGCCACTCAGGGGGCTGCGAGCTGAAATTTCGCGAGTACTTACCGTATTAACGCTAAGATTTTTTGAGCGCTCGTTTTTTCCCGTTAACGCTAACAATTGAATACCCCCCTAAAAGTTAAAAGAAAAAATCTTGTGTAGTGTAATTTATACCAGTTGTGGATGAAAATACCCAGTACACATTATTGTGATCAGAGGAATTCCTTTATTAAATCAAATTATAAAATGATATACATATATTTATTAAGGAGCAGTCTGATGCAATCATTATGTCTTAAAATGGCTCTACACAATAGTCTTTATCAGTAACTTATATTTGGGTTTATTTATTTCTCTACTGTAAATGAAGGTTCACATTACAGCTAAAAGACTAAGGGCTAGATTTACTAAGCTGCAGATTTGAAAAAGTGGGGATGTTGCTTATAGCAACCAATCAGATTCTAGCTTTCATTTATTTAGTACCTTCTACAAAATGATAGCTACAATCTGATTGGTTGCTATAGGCAACATCCCCACTTTTTCAAACCTGCAGCTTAGTAAATCTAGCCCTAAGTCAGACAAACATATAAACTATAAAACACTTACCAATATTTTCTTTTCATTCTACAATAATCAATGCAAGTGTAAACATGTATGTAATTAGTTCATTCACAGTGAAAATGTAAACATATACCGTATATATTTTGTCTTGTTCTGTTCTCTTGAGAACACCTAAAGAATAACCCTACCTAAAGCATCCTCCTCTTGCTGAGTGTCATAATAATGGGAGTTCCATGCCAGGGACCCATGGAGTTCAGAAGAACTTACCCCCCTGATAGTTGAGGGTAGAGCGGGAGGGGGATTAGATAGAAAAACATTGGGTGGATATGGAATAGATTGAAAGTAATGGATGGCTCCTGAACACTGTCATCTTTGCGGTAGTGTTAAAATCAGATCCTTTTGCGCAGAGAAAAAGCTCTTCAGCGCATCACCAACCAGGAACTAAGCAGCCCTATCTCCATTCTCTGATGCTCATTTAAAGGATATATCACTAAGATAAGACAAAATACATAGTTCTATTTGTCTTTGGTGAAGCGTTTCCCTGATCAGGCATTTTCACCCTGAAGCTCAGCGCTTTGATCTCTTTCTACTACTAAGACGAGCCATACTTGACCTAACAGTGGTTGTCAATGCCCCTCCCCTGTGGGATATCCATTAATATCCTATAGGAGCCCTCAAAACCTCATGTGTCCATTATCCAGAGTAAAATATTGCTGTTTTTGCAAAGTAAACCATTGTACCCTGCAAATCCATGCTTAGCAGCTTAGAACCTGTCATCATTAGCTATTATTATATAACGCCACTAATTCTGCAGCGCTGTACAGAGAACTCACTCACATCAGTCTCTGCCCCATTGGTGCTTACAGTCTAAATTCCCTAACATACACAGAGAGACAAAGAGACTAAGGTCAATTTGATAGCAGCCAATTAACCTATTAGTATGTTTTTGGAGTGTGGGAGGAAACCGGAGCACCCGGAGGAAACCCACGCAAACACATGGAGAACATACAAACTCCACACAGATAAGGCCATGGTCGGGAATCAAACTCATGGCCCCAGTGCTGTGAGGCAGAAGTGCTAACCACTAAGACACCGTGCTGCCTCAAATAATGGCAGAATGGATTTTACTTTTGTGCTATTTCTAAGCTGCGTATCGTGCCCTGTGGGTGTCTCTGTGGGTTTCATAAAACTGAAGAAATAGACGACTGTAGCCATGCGTGTCTTGTTCTGTCTCCCTTTTCCTGGCTGTCGTTTCTAATATATTACAACAGTCTTATGATACGTTATCCACAAGAACTGTGACTGGTATTGTCCCACCTGTTGTCTTAAATCACTGTTCTTCTGAAAGAATAAGCCTGAGCATCTTAAGTTTCTTTTTCATTGAGCCATTGTTTTTTTTTTAAGCACAAAGCATTCAGTATTCACTTCTCAACCTTGGGATACAATGTAAATGTGAGAGGGATGTGTTGGTCAGGACTGACTTCTATTGAACAGTTCTGCTTGCTGCTCAAGCATTACGATTTGGTTGTGCATTTCAAAGGATTATTCACGCTTTTTATTATACCTCTCTTATAAGTTGGATATTTACAGCGGGAATACAATGTGAGTGTCCCACAGAGGTTTCCTGGGTGTCTCTGACAGTGGAAGGTTTCTTTCCTTTAGTGATTATTTGTGTTGCAGCCTGCGATGTACTGTCAGTAATCTAGGGCCTGATTCATTAAGGATCTTAACTTGAGAAACTTCTTATTTCAGTCTCCTGGACAAAACCATGTTACAATGCAAGGGGTGCAAATTAGTATTCTGTTTTGCACATAAGTTAAATACTGACTGTTTTTTCATGTAGCACACAAATACTTGATAGCTTATTTGTACACTGACATTTAAAGTTGATATTTGTGTGCTACATGTATAATCAGGCAGTATGCCTTTCAGCAGTCATTTTGCTGCTTTACTTAATAGAATGTATAATGTTATTTAAAGGCATTAGACATTACAAATTATTCACATAAACGTAAAGGATAATCTACAAAATGTCGATTTGTAGAAATAACGATAAGAATTTCTAATTTTAGTGATTTACAGGTCAGCTTCCTAATTTCCAAATCTATTAAAGACCAACCGACCAATAAATCACAATGTTACCAGACATTGCATAACCACGAAAATCACCAATTTATCAATGATAAGTATAGAACAGCCGAATCTATGGAAGATCTGTTTTGTGAATTGATCTTGGAAATCACCAAAAATAAACTTACTGGTTTCAAACACAAGATCAAAACCAGTGTGATGAAACAAAAAGATGTATGCATGTGTGGCACCTACGGGAAACAACAGAAGCCCACAGAGTTCTTACCTGATCACGATAGTCCACCTATCATTGTACCAACTCCTCAGCATAGCTCTCCACACACCTCTTCCATCTAGGGGAGGGACCACAACAAGACAGCGTGGAAGGAAGGGGATATCCGAGGTAGCGGCCAGAAGTAGAGACCTTGAACTCTACTCCTTTCAGACACCTCAATTTGGTCTGGGCCTGCGCGCAAACTGCAGATATTCAGGATAGCAAAGATTCCTACCCGAATATCTTACTCAACGATGTACTTGTGAGGGCCTCATTAAGAGAAAGACGGAACTAAGCAATGATACTCACCGGATAGTCACCGTCTCCTCTTGATGGTCGTCTGTAACACCCAGGATCAACTCCTAGGAAAACCGTGGCAGACAACAGCCCACCCACAGGGCTGTCTACCAGACTAACGTGTACCACCCACTGTAGTATTAGCTACGACAACAATACAACCCGGTCCTACCAATGTACTACATGACCAGTATGCTGTGCACCTTTAACTCATAGCACTAGGTGTAGTGTACTTCCCTAACTACAATCCCAGCAGTTCCACAGAATACAGACAATAGTTGCAGTAAAAGATACCAATGGCCTACCTTTAATGGATGACTTTTGGATCCTATAAGGGGAAAGCACCTCAAAAGCCTACCTTTAATGGGGGCCTGATGATTTAGAGCAAGGGCACACTAAAGGTAGATACACAGGTTTATAAGTGACCACCACACAATGGCCAACTGGGAAGAAATGTACAAATGGAGTAGACCGGGCACGTCCTCCCAATGACAGGGCTACCTCCTAACTGTTGACCGGCCTTGTGCCTGAATTACTTTGCCGTAAAGACTAATCCTGAATTAATTGTGCCCACAGGCTAATCCTGACATTTACTGGAGCCACAGGCTAATCCTGACTTTAAAATACACCCAATGAGGAAATAACAGAAACTTACAATACATAAACCTCGAGATGCCACAGGCCTTATACCCAAAGTGTAGTAGAGAAGAGTGCAGGCATAGGCCTGGAAGAGGGTGGCCCGAGGGCCTTACCCGTTTGTTGCAGCTTTCGTTGGTAGCAGGGGGGAACCGTGAGAGATCTTTGCCATTCCCCTGCGGCTTCTTCTCTGGACCATCTCCAGTAGTCTTCTTTCTTGATCAAGCAGTTCTCCAGCTCGGTGGTGTCATTAGTTTCTAATGAATTTATAGGTTGCTTTCTCACAAACGTTTTTGCATCCCATAACTGCTTAGGCTGTATATAGGCAACTGTTGCGCTCTGCAGCTAATATTTATTTGCTACTGACTTAACATGTTCTAATACATTAGTATTTATCAAGCTTTTAAAATGTAACTCCTACTGACAAGCAATTATATGTGCTGCTTTGTAAGTTCTCTTGCTTCCTTGCTAATGGGTGATATAGTCCGCTATGTGATGGAGGGATGAAATTAATCATGTCCACGCACTCATGGCTTAACTGGTAGAAGGTAATATGCACATCTGGCATATTGCAGTCATCATCCCTTTAATTTACATCCGATTACTACTCCTCTCTGAATGCCCCATCCTCTTATTTCCTGGAATTATACAGATAGCCCTGAGCCCTTCCACAGAATTCTTGTATTAGCAGTAGCGCAGGTTGACATTCATTATAACATCATATGATCTTTCACTATTCTTCTCTCTTACTAAGGAATTTAATGCACTTATAATGTGATGGTTTAAGAGGTGGGGATCAGAAGCAACTCTCAGTGGCTGGTAGACTACTTGGCAGGGTTCTTAACCTTTAATTACCAGGACCCAAATTGTAACTGTGAAGCAGCTTTGAGAGCCATGTTTCCATTGTTAAATTAACAGTGTATTTTTAATTACATTATTGTTGTCTACAAATTACTTATATCTGTATGTTTGTTAAAAATATAATTGATAATAAATGGAAAACATATGTTAAATAAGATTAAAAATGATTAGTTATTAGTTGGTAATATATAATAGGTTTGCAAAGAGAGTTTTATGGGAACCCACCCCTATATTGAATGATGATCCCTTGTTTTGGGGAGTGAGCCATATGTTAAAAATCTGTACTATAAGGTGAATTTACACAAATTGGCAGACTATATGCCATAACTACTATCAGGTCTTCTACGGAGGCACACTAAAAAACAGATGCCTTGGGTAGGGGGGGGCTGTATAGAAAGGTTTTCCTTTTTTCCTTTTAAGGAACCCTACTTGTTAAAAACTAATGTATTACTGAGCTGCTCTTTCCCTTTAATAGAGAACCTAGAACTGGTCTCTAAAGCAGGGCTCCAGCATTGCTGTAGGACATACGGGCAAAAGCAGATTATCGCAGCCTATGTGGGTGTGGCCGCATTAGCCAATAGTAAGCCGCAAGCAGAGAGCTTCTGGCGCGCACATTTGGCTGGTTAACACTTGCAACCAACCAAATAAGCTGGGAACCTCTTCACATAAAAGGAGGGACCTGGGGATGAACTGCTTCCGTGTGCAATTCCCAGTGCTCCTCTTAAACTGAATAGCAGCTCAGTTATACCTGACTGAAAGTGCATCTTTAAATTATTATTCCCTTAGTTTTTACCTGTTTGGTCTTTACCAACACCCTATTTCTCTATCTGAAAGTAATAGAGGAGGGCGTTGTTGAATAAAAGTGAATTAGCTGCTGGCAGTACATAACCCTTAAGTTATATTCACTTACAATCACTAGTACAGCTTCAACTCAAGGGGTAGATTTTCTAAAGCGTCTTAAAAGGATAAGTGGAGATGTTACCCATAGCAACCAATCAGATTACAGCTATCACTTATCTAGTGCATTCTAAAAAATGCTAGCTAAAATCTGATTGGTTGCTATGGGGAAAACCCTCACTTTTCATTTTTAGAAACTTTAGTAAGTCTACCCATAAATGTCAGGCGTGCAAATGTCTGACTTGCTTCCCTTCCGTTAGTTATACAGATGTGTGTTTTTGAATATTGCAGTGCGCATAAAGACTCTTGCAATTTTATCTAAAGATGGTCGGCTATGGTGGATTAATGACAGTAACTCATAAATCTCTTACAAAAATACAAAATTTTAAATTGTCAGATTTGGGTAAACGTAAGGTAGGTTATTTAGTATTCTCCTGACATTCCAATGTAACTGATCTTGATGGGATCTGATACTGGTCAATTATCTGATTTTTCAGACATTTGAGTTGTGACGTTACTCCCGCTGACTCTATATATATATTTTGCAGGGCTGGGTAGCAAACATGCACCATTTTTGTTGTTTAGGTCAATGCCCTGTATATAATTTAACCAATCCACACAGTGTATTTTCGCAAAGTAAGTCTGCCAGGCTGTCAGTCACTCTCTGCCTCTTTCATTAGAGAAGCACCTCCCTCCTAACATTACAGCCCATGCAGAGGAGTGGAAAAGAGCATAGTGGACATATTTAGGTAAATATAAACACTTACGTTATATCATCTATATTATTCAGCTCAGTAATACACAGATTTGAATTTATATTCATTTCACTTGTGGCTTTACTTGCTCTTTAAGGTATATTATGATTTTACATTATTCCTCACTAACATATTTAAAACATGATCTCCTATGTTTATATGCAGTACATACATCTTTCAATATTGTTCTTTTTGATGTAGAGGATCCATGTAAGTGAGAGCAATTTAAGGCACTGGATCTCCTGGTTAGTAGTGGATCAATGTTTGATGTGGCAAGGCCAAGAGTTATAAGGGAGCCAAAACATTCCCCATTAAATCTCAGAAGTACAATAATGACCTTGACAAAATATAAATTCATCTCAAGGTGAGGGGCTTGCTCTACATTCCATTGACCTTGTCATATATTTTTTAGTATGAGGCTTGCTGAATGTAATTTTTTTATTAAATTTTGCAATAATCTCCCCTGCCTCAAACCCACTAAAGTCCCATCCATGCCCGAGACACCAGTGGTTGGCGAAATTCATCCCAGCCGGCACCTGCAGTGCGACTGTGGTTGAGGGGCCACTGTCTTCAATGTAAATGTAAAGTCCAGCACCTCTGGACTACCTCCGCAGTAGATAATATTCCAAGTCCAGGCTACGGAGCCTGGAGCCTCGTGGCATTGAAGGCACCATCAGGAGTGAGTTGCTAATTTTAATCTAAAAGGTGGTATTGTTTGAGAGGGATTGGGGAAAAAACAAGACCCAGCAAAAACACCTGAGAAGAAGTGCAGCAATTTGTATTATATAAAAACAAATAAGAAAACAAACTAATAACAGCTATCTCCAGCAGTTATTTGTGGAGTCTGCCGGTAAGCCGCAAGCCATCATTGTGCCTGTCCCTGTGCTGGCTGATCTTCTAAAGGTTCATTATGTCGTGACTCCATTGCCTTCGCTGCCAGAAAGGACTTGTATTCCCCAGCATGTCATGTGGCTACAGCTAAAACCGTTCTGTTAAAAAATTACTCACAGACAAGCAATCCATATAAAATCTCAAAGTACAGTGCGAACATTAGCCCTGAAATCTACCCACCAGACGCACAAGCTGTATTCCCCGAGGCTGTGAATCTTTTAAATACGAACCATAGCACAATTTCCAAAGTAATAAATTGTGAAACCATGAAACTTTCCCAAAAGCTGCTGTGTTGCAGGTTAAATGTCCAGCACATCTTTTCTTCATTTATTTGCTTGCTGTTGTGGTTAATAACAATTGGCGATACGTTCTGGACATTTGTAAGTATTTACAGATGTACCAAAAAAAAAAAACCCTTAGCTTCCACCAGGTTCGTTTTAAGACTTCTGACCTTTCCATAAATAGACAATCCCACATCAGGCTGATTCGGTGGAGTCGGCTTTGGTCTTACTGTGCAGAAATGCTGGGATTATGAAAGCAGCTGGCCAGAATTTTTTTTTCTTTCTTCCTTAGTTAAAAAAAAAAAAAGTCCTTTGTAGGCTATTTTAAATCATATAACCTCTAATGAATGTCAAGGTTTGCTAATGCTGTCCTGAATTTTCCTCCCACTTTAATTATATTTTGAATGAAACCCTTTGAAATGAAATTCACGTGTTGCGTATGTGCGAGACGGTTATCAATAAACTGTCTAATGACATCATTTACAGGGACCATACTTGGCTTCCTCCTCACATTATTGGACATTTTGCATTTCATATACAATGATCATAATAAATTTGAGCAGCTTTTATTGCTCCATAGTTTTCATCATGTGTGTCGTACGTTATAGTCTAATTATGTTAAGTTAAGGTGCCAAGGCTCTTTGAAGTGACTTAGTATGTTTAGGATATGAGGTCTTGCAGCAGTTGAAACCAGTTCTAATGTACACTCAGAGGTACAGTTATATTTTCCATAGTAAGCATATGTTCAGTGGAAATCAAGAGGGTCACTTGCAATGCCCCTATCTCCATTTCACACAACTAGTTTTTACAATACTTTGTGCCTATAACCTGCTACCACACTCTTGTTTGTGCACTCAATCCATGTATTTTAGACACTGTAGACCAGTGATGAGCCACTTGATATTCATGTTGCCTCACAAGTGATGCTTGGCTCCCCATTGGGACTACACATTACCTTTTCGGACATGTCGGGTCATATAAGATCAAGACAGGAGCATGAAATGTCCATTCAGTCAAAACAGTAGGTTAAACTACATATGACTACTCAAGTTAGTAAGATGACCTCACCATCCACCTACAGACTAACCTGTTACATAGACTGTTTGAACCAGAACCAGTAAGAAGAGCACCAGACAATAGAAATTACTTTGAACAGGGGGGAAGCAAGTGGCACTTTTGAAGGCTGGGAAACCGGGACTGAGGCCCTGGGATCATTTCTCATTTCAAGCCTGAAGGTGTCATTATTACCAGTGTGGTGTTTGTGTGACTTAAGAGGAGAGAAACACACAAAATAACATACAAAATCTCCGTGACCACATGGAAAAATTTGTAGCTCTAGTGTCACTTTGGCATACAGTGGCTGAATTACAGTCATTTAGATTAAAAAGAAAAATTAATCGATTATTTGGTTTCTTAATTCAGAGCAATCTAACATGATATATGCTTGTTGAAGAAGTACAATGTCCATGTAATTGTAAAGCAGAACACTAGAAATACTAGGAGTAGTGACATATGAAACTAAACACAGAGAGTCTGATGTAGAGTTTGACGTAAGTCTCGGCGTAAATATACGTGTGACCATGCCAATCATGCGCACCAAAATGCGTTCATAATTAGATTTTGGTTTACTTTATACTTGCGTTAGTTTACATACCCTATTGTCATGTTCACGTTAGTGTATCACGCCACCGAGAGATGCGACCTGATGAGGCTTGGATGCTTCCCAGATATGCTTCTTAGAGTTGTATCTTTTCCAGGTACCCGAGGCCTGGTGTAAAGATGTGTGCTGATGATGATGTCACCAGCATCACCAATATAGCTGCTTATGATTGGCTGTTTGTGTATTGAACCCTCCAGCTGGTAGTCCTCCATTAGCATTGCGGCTATATTATATCAAGCTGTGGGCTGTATTCACTGAAGATGTAATTTCCATTTGGGCTACTGCAGGAAAGAAGTCGCCCATTCAATCTAACAAGCGGTAAACACAACAGATGTGGGTGTGTACATTTAATTACACAGAATCACAGCCCAAAGCTTCATTAAAAAAAAACACACATAGAGGAGAAGAAGGAGACAAAATCAGTCATCTCCCTCAATGGTTTACAGCAGGGGTGTCCAACCTTTTAGCTTCCCTGGGCCACATTGGCAGACAACGAGTTGGTTTGGGCCGCACATAAGATACACTAACAATAACGATAGCTGATCATCCAAAAAAACATAGAAAACATAGTTAACATATATATATATATATATATATATATATATATATATATATATATATATATATATATATATATGAGAAAAAAAGTGATATATATATATATATATATCTCACTTTTTTTTCAAATCCCCCTATACTTACCTTTCAATCGCCCTGTTCAAAAAATTCTCTCTAGTTATTATACTAATAATATAATAATCACTTTTTGTATTGTTTCGATGCAATATCATTTAAGCCAGGCATTGTATATCAGGGTGCCCTGACCAGGCCTGCGGTACCTGACATATACACCACTGTGACCCCAAATTGTGACCTGTTTTGATAATTACACCACTATGTTAGTTAAGGGATAACAACTTATAATGGGCCAAAGAGAATAATATATAATGCCCCATTAGTAATACAAGTAGAAGTATGTAGCAGGGAGATAAGGTCCATGATGCTCCAGTACCAGGTGACTTTTATTCACTTGTCAGCGTCCCTTGAAATAATAAAAAAAATTTGCCTTAACTTACCTTTTAATCGGCTTGTTCTCCTGTCCTCTTCTCTTCTTTTCTCCAATTCTGTGCTGCTGATTGTTCTTCTCGCGCGGGTGTCTCCTCTGTGCTGCGCTCCGCAATGGATGTTGGGCGTGATGACATCACGCCCGTCATTCACTGCGAGCGCCGCACGGAGGAGGAGACAAGGGAGGGAGCCGGAGTACCAGCTGACGTGACCGCGTGACCGCAAGGTAAGTAGTTTCTTTTCTTTTTTTTGCAGGAATTTTTTTTTCCATTAAGAGCTGCTGCCCCCTTGCCACAACCAAAACTCCTTCTGGGCCACATTTACAGGCGTGTTGGGCCGCATGCGGGCCGCGGGTTGGACAACCCTGGTTTATAGTCTCTTAGAAGGCTGTGGATCAGCCTGCGGTAGTCAGGGATGGTCATCTTCTCCCTTTTCAAAGTGAGGCGATTTTTGCCAAGCCATAAAGCGTCCTTAAAACAGTTCATAAGGCACCAGGACTCCTGGATTGCCCCAAGGGTGTGGGTCCCAGGAAATAATCCATAAAATACCAAATGATATGAAAGGCAAGTCCTGGGCACACTGTCCTTAAGTTCGTGTTGCAAGGCATCCAACAGTGCCTGTTCAGTTGGGCAGTCCCAAAGTAAAAACTCCTGTACCCTACATACAGTGGTGGCCAGGGCCTGTGGTACCATTTGCGAACCTAACATTTGCCTACAGTGACAATGGTTAGGGGGTGCCTAATACACTTGATGAGTGACATAATGTGACTCATTTGGTGTTTTTAATGCCCTTGTTGCGCCCTTCACAGGGTGTGCTGACTGCTGACATGATGGAGAAGCAGCTTCTTACACGTGAAGCTGCTGCTCCTTCGTGTCAGTGTAACACTGGGAGTGTGGTGCATGGCTATGATGTCACAGTCATGTACCACACTCCTGTCCCAAGAGGAGAGGATGCTAACTCTGCCTCCTGCCCGCTAAGGTAAGCAGCTGGGGTGAGGGCATACTTGCTCACTTTAAAACTCTCCCCTCTCTGGTCTCCTGGAGGGAAGTTCAAATTGCAAGTTCAGGGGATTGTGCAAGATTTGCATAATTTTTTTCCGCCTTCTGTGGCGAAATGCAGTGATCGCATAATCTCGCTGTGAGGGTGCCTGACCAGAATGTCTCGTTATGCCGCAATTGGCATCTTTGAGGCCTCCTTCCCGCCTCTTCACAAGCAAGTGGGCAGGATCCAGGAGAAAGGTCTACTCTTGGGAGTCTCCCTTATATTCCAGAAGAGTAGGCATGTATGGAAAATGGCGCATAGCGAGGGGGATCCTGGAGATGGAAGCCAGTTTTTGTACGAAAATGCAGTCAATGAATCATAACTTGATAGGCTGCGATCACAGAATGTCCACCACACTGTGTGTAGACAAAAGAACGTACTTGACAACTCTCACTGAAATGTCCGGGAGACTCCTGGAATGTCCGAGAGAGCAGGCAAGTCTCCCGCAACCTGCCTACTTCCTAGTGAAGTGGGCAGGATGGTAGCCTCAATGACGCGATTCATAGTGAATTGTGTCATTTTAGCCCCGCCCACCGCAACAAGACATTGACTAAGTTATGGGGGCAGGGCCAAAAATTGCGCAATTGACCATGCCCCTCCCTCTTCCATCCTCCTACCACTCCCTCTGTCCGACATCTCCCGGTACTCCACAACGAAATGCTAGCAAGTATGCAAAAGAAGCATGCACATTAAGAAAATATTCTGTGTAATAAATCCATTTATTCTCATAAAAATACAAGGGTGCAAGTCCTTATGGTAAGGTGTTATAATTGCTAGGAGATTCTTATGTGGTAAATGTTCAGTGGTTTGTTGTTGGTTCACTCCTCAGTAAATAACTAAATATGAAAGGTATCTAGGACTTTGCTTAGTGCTGCTCATTGCTAATCTGTCAATTGACGTGTTTCTACTTTTAAACCTTTTGTGTTTGGAGAGGATAACAAAGTTGCAAATGGCAATCCTTAAAGCTGTCTTCTCTGGTTTCCCTATCACACTTCTGATGTGAGTGGAGCCAGACCCGTATGTGAAACAGCATGGAGTCTGTCTAATGGAGTGAGCGGAAAATACAGAATCATTCAGGTCCAATACAATCAGCACTTTTGGCCCCTTCACTTACAAATCAGATATGTAGCCCAATTGTATTGTTTTATACATTGTCGGGCTAAAATAACCAGAATTCAATTCCATAAATATTTCCATATTAATTCTATAAACATTTCCAAAATAAAAAAAAACACAATTACTGCACCTCAATTCTATATCTTTTATGTATTTATGCTACAATAATGGTAATTTGTAGTTGCTGTCAACTATGGAGGCAGCCATTTTGTAACTACAGCATATCTCTTCATTGGGAACTAATGACGGTACTGATATATGAGACACTCTGGGCCTGATTCTTTAAGGCATGTAAAATGAACGTGTTGTGTGTTGTTGTTTCTTAAAACACACGTAATTCTGGTTTACGCTCGTCCGTATTCAAATAGAAATGGATCTAAAGAAACGTCTCATGCTGAATACGAGTCTAGGGGCGCTCTGCTCTGACAGACACAATACACTGCTGGAGACCTTCAGTACATATGTGGAATATAAAGTTTCATCAGAATGCACAGAAAAAAAACTAATTGTTAATGAAAAACTTTCTAAAAAAAAGTGAAATACATTGATCAGGATGTTATTAAGGTCTATTAATTTCTACTGTACATAAAAAAACATTTTTACAATTGCTTGTGATTGCATACACAGCTGTCATCACTAGCAATCGGCACTTATACCTGCCCTGAACACACAGAAATAAGATAAAGCTATTCAATTAATATAATATGTTATTAATATACAGATTAATGACAAAACATTAAAAAAAAATTGTTCATTTAAAAAAAAAATATTTTGTCCATGAAACACATTTATCAGGATGTTAAGGACGTCTACTGTACATACCGTATTTCCCCATGTATAGGACGCTCCACTGTATAAGACGCACCTATATAAATCATGTGAAAAAATTGAGGATAAACATTATCCTCAATTTTTTCACAGAGTATTTGTGCAGCTTATACAGAGGAGAGACAACGCTATAGTGAATTCTGACTTACCCTGTCAGATGATTCCTCTGTCTGATAAAGTCTTCTGTCTTCTCTCTGTCTGATCCTGATGCTGGAAACACAATTAAGGTCCTCTCTGCGATGTCCGGATGTCCTTTCAGGACCTTGACAATCCTTTTAGGACCTCCAGGTCCTGAAACGACATCCGGACATCGCAGAGAGGACCTTAATCGGGTTTCCAGCATCAGGATCAGACAGAGAGAAGACTTTACCGGACAGAGGAGTCATCTGACAAGGTAAGTGCTACTACCCCTGTATAAGACGCACCCAGTTATTAGACCCAAAATTTTGGGGGAAAAGGTGCGTCTTATACATGGGGAAATACGGTAAATACATTTTTACAGTTGCTACTGATTGAATACACCTGTTATAGCCTACATACTCAGCCATATTCACTAGTAATTGGCACTTAGACTAGACCTGTAGATGGAGCAATAGATACGGCTGAAAAACAGGAAGCTGAGAGGAGCCCAGAGCTTGGATCAGACGCTAGTCCTGCGTGCGCTTGAGTTTGACTACAGCCAAATGCCCCTTCTCTGCCTTGTTCCCTCCCTGAAATCGTAGACTGTGGTAAGTGTCCTTTGCTTTTGAAGATAAATTGAACGTGGCTGTGTTCTATGGCATATGGTCAGGTTCTGGGCATGCATGGAATGATTCTGCAGATGATACGCACAAAATTGCCATTTATGTCCCTTGATGAATCAGGCCCCTCACGTTTAACCCTTTTGTATTGGAATTTTTTACAAAATTTAAATAACAATTTTAATTTTTGCAAAAACATCGTAACTTCAGGAACTAAGGTGGTTGCACACATTTTCTAGGAGAAGAATGAGAAGACCCATACTGTAACATTGTAGAGTCTGCTAACAAGAATATAGTCATCAATAGTTTAAGGATATTGTATATCTTAGTATATAATAGTATGACTCTACAGCTGTTACACTCACAATTTTTTCAGGTTAAATTTACGCGGTCTGCCTTAAAAAAACTTAGTCCGTCATAAGAAGATGATATTAGATTTACACATAGGGTGTTCAATTGCACAAATCTGGCAGTTGTTTTCTGTTGGATCACATGGGAGCACAATAGTGAGATCATCGGGTCGAAATCGGTCACTTTCTAACCGGATTTTTAAGGCCACACTCGTATATATTGGACCAATATACATTTATTGCTGTTGATATTGATTAGTGTGTGGCCAATATTAGAAATGCATTTGAGTGGTATAAACAATTTGGTGCCATATGCCTGTCTTCCTTCTCTGAACAGAAGGTTCTTAAAGAATGCCACAGGAAGTCACTGAGATTTGAAAAACAAAGCAGAACAAAGGAAAATTGTTTATACATACATTCTTACTTGCTGGAATTTACAATCTAAAGAAGCCTATAAGGTAGAGGTGATCCCGCACAGAGGTATGAACCATCCTCCTAAGCCCCAAACCAAAGGGCTGCAATTGGAGGGGGTGCTGCGTGCACAGTAGACATAATCAAAGAGAGGGAGATAAAGTATTGCACTTAGAGCACTCCAGTTCAAAGTGATCATTGAAAATTGAAGAGTTTAAAATGTAACTTTTATTGGTAAATCTTAAAATTCAATGAACAGTAGGGAAGGTGAATTATTAAAATGATAGAAAAAGTGAAAAGTATGAGAAATAGTGTATTAAAACTTGACCCGGAAGAGGGGCTGGACACAAATGTCCAGAATTGTAGCTCTCATATATTGCTAGGATGGTAGTTAGGTGTCCGGTTCGTCTTGCATAGTAAATAGGTCTAATCGTAGCTGGGGAAAGATTGGTTATGTATATCAGTTATATATATCAACAGTATTATTCCTGATTCGGAAAAATAATATGATGAACTGATCCCCACTATATAATAGTTGGTGTCATTGGAGTGCCAACATATGGGAGGTTGAAGAAATGAGTATTGTATAGGCGAGTCTTCTGTGTGGACGCTATAGATCTAGGTAGTCTCTAGTTGGATCAGTGTCACTTATATTGTGGCAGAGTATCCCATTGCACGTAATTGGAAATGGAATAAGTAAGTGTTCCTAAAGGTATGACCCGATTTTTGGCGCCCCGCCCCCTCACGCTTACCTCCATCGGCAGGCTCCCGGAAGAGAGCTGAAGAAAGTTGGTAAGTATGAGTAAAATGAACTACTGCATTATGAGAACTAACTGAGGGACATTGATAAGCTTTCCTGATAAGGTGTGTTTTGTTGAAAAGTAGGGGTTGCTTTTAGTTGGGCAGTTTATTGCATTTTATAACTTAAGTGAAGCAACGGAGAATCGTAATACTGAGTGGTAGATGGTAATAAGGGAGGATGATAGGTGAAGGTCCCTGGCAGGGAAATAATGAGTGAGTGTGTTAGTAGTAATTAGAACGTGATAAGAGCAGATGCCAGTGATATTTTTGATTTGGAAATTACATCAGTTTCATGGACTTGAAAACAGGCAGAAATGACATGAAAGGACAGGCAGAATTAAATAAGACCTCAAGTGAATGACGTTTGATATAGATGATGGTGTCTCTTACACAAATGTAGACTCAGGTATGTGGTTATTAGTAAGTGGTGATAACATACAGGAAGCAATTGATTAACAATCTGCAATTGCATTAAAGAAAATCATCTGAATGCCTCCCTCGTTCAGTTACAACAAGTTTAAACTTAAAAGAACAACATGGGCAATTGAAAGTAAAAGGACCCTCACAAATGAACAGTAAAATTAATTTGTAATGTAAATGGGTTTTGTTTTAGATTCAATTTTTTTTCTTTGCCTATTCCTGTTGTGGTGTAAAAACATTTTTCTAAGCATGTGATTTATTCTGCCCATCAGAGTGATGTCACATAATTGGATAAGTAAGTTTTCTCCAAACACTTTACACTTTATTGAGGTCACCTCAAGCAACGCTCGGAGCACATAAGAGCTAAGTGTCACTTATTTCCAGGACAGACACAGTTAAAGTATTTAATGATTTCTCCCTGGAATTGTTATCCCTGACACTATGCACTAAAAAAATGTTAAACCTTTTTTTGTGACACTTGTTTTTCCAATCAGCAAACTGTTGTGTGCAAATACCTACTGGTTGTATTGTGAGCCCAAGATGTATGCATCCTGTAGACTTGTGCATAATCATATCTGAGCACTGCCAGGCTTTGCTCTTTTGATCAACATCTTTCATTAAATGGCCACGAACTTAAAACTGACATTTTATCGGTTGTCTCTATCCTCATTCGGAGAAGTGCATGTATTTTCCACATGTAGTAGGTATTTAAGTTTTTGCACAAATAGCTTTCTATTGCTATGTGAGTTATAGATCACCAAGATAAAGCCTTTCTGCTCAGCTAAAAAGCTCTGCAACACCTTGCAAGGAAAGGCAACACCTTAAGTGCCTTATTCCGTCAAGGGAACATAATGGGCCTGATTCATTCAGGAAAGTAAGGCAAAAAAAGCAGTATGTTTTCTCCTGGACAAAACCATGTTACAATGCAAGTGGTACAAATGAGTTTATTATTTTGCACATTACGTATATACTAAAGTATAAGTCGACCCGAATATAAGCCGAGGCACCTAATTTTACCACCAAAAACAGGTAAAACTTATTGACTCGAGTATAAGCCTAGGGTGGGAAATGCAGCAGCTACTGGTAATTTTTTTAGATTTATTCATTATTATGTTTTTTATTTACATCTGTATATGCATTTTTATTGTACACATTTTTATATCATGTGTGTTTTTCAGTTTAATGCTATGAATAGGCGTCAGCGTTTTGTAGTAGTCTCATACGCAGTGAAGATATAATTTATGACCAATAAGCACTCCTCAAGAGACTACAAATAGAAAATGTCTCAAATGCTCAAGTGAGAGCTGATGGTGTTTGGAACGCAAACACCCTGAATTCTGTGAAGTGGGTGTAACTCTGAAAGTGGAAGTCCTCATACAATCATTGGGTCCACGAAGTGCTTGAAAGAACTGAATGTATTGCTCAATCAAAAACCCGTGAATTCAAACTACTGGTTCTCTGTGCATAAGGATGGTAGAACACTGGTAATTCTCGTAGAGTAAGCGGATCAATTTCTGCACATTCCGGTATTGCAATACTTCGGTAATGTTGAACAAATACATAGAAACAAACACGTTTTAATTGAGTGAAGCGAATATGAAATACTCTGGAGATAGCAGATCAATCTCTACACAGGGAGATAGTGTGACACTTCATCCGGTAATAGATACATATGCAATACGATACCATGTCGTGATGAATCTCCGAGATCAGTCTTAATCTTAATCCATTCGGCATATATTTCACCCCGCAGTGGAACGCATGTGCGTTCCACCAACAGGAAGTTTGGCATTTGGAACGCAAGTTTGTGTTCCAAATGCAAAACTTCCTGTCAGTGGAACTCACATGCGTTCCACTGCGGAACTTAACAGCTGAGGGACCGGACACCAGGAAGTTCACCCGTGTATAAGCCGAGGGGGCCTTTTTCAGCACACAAAAATGTGCTGAAAAACTCAGCTTATACACGAGTATATACGGTAAGTAAATACTGACTGTTTTTTCATGTAGTACACAAATACTCGATAGTTTTACTTTCACACTGTGCTTATAAAACCATCTTCATGCCTATAGAGCATAGATTCAAACACAAAAGAAAAATAAACCAAAATGCACTAGTTTGTTGATATACATGATAATAATAATATAAAGCAGAGTGTATTTTTAAAACAAAAACAATTGGCTTGAGCTCTCAATTTTTTTTTAAATAATAAAACACATTAACAAAAGCAAAAGGGGTTATTAATCCAAAAATAGATTATTACCACATATCATGTTATGTGCCAATAATCTAAAGATTCTAAATTACTCATTTTATGTGCTTATCTTATATGTATATTGTTTTACTATTTGTTAACTGCGTGCATATACATATAAAAAACAACTTTTGAATAGAAAAGCATTATAACACTTTATTAAGAACTGCCTTTTGGATAATCTGTTTTTGAAGACATTGTTTCTTACTAAATTTCAGTATATAAATGATAATGAAATGTATAAATGAAGAGTGTCAAAAGGAATAGAGAAAAAAGAATCTTTTTAAGAATTGGCTTTTGTTTTTGTAGCTTATATTGACAGATTATATTTAATTAGTCAATTGTTAAGTGATTCCCAGAGGGTCTGAATATGCTGAGCATTTGCAGCAACCAACATCTCTGAAGAAGCCACTAGTGTGGAAAAACACGTTAGGTAAAAGCTATATGAGAAAAGAGTTCTTTGCAGAGATATATTGAAGACCTTTATGTGTCTGCTGACCAGGAAGCTGATTTTACATCAATATTATTTGAATCTGTACTTACTGTTTACTATGTTAAGAGCTTCTCTTTTCGACTAATATTCCATGAAATTCTGAGATGACTGGTCATTAATTGACTGGAAATTGGATCAAAATTGCAAATACTGCTATTTCGACTTATTAGTGATTGACGTCTGTCAAAACCACTTTATTGGTTTGCTGTGCTCTAATCTTTATGCTGTTCCTCCTGCATTCTGAATTTGGGACTTACTATGTTCATAATGGAGGTTGTATTGGACTGAAATTAGTGATGTATAGAGAGTCTTTACTTACTCTTCGTATTATTGCCCAAATGCTCCCATTTTGAGAAGTCACAATATGTTTATGATGCTTCCTCTTTTATTAGAGTGTACAAATGAATTGTTTTATATTGCCATCATCGTCATCCTTTATTTATAAGAAGCCACCGGATAGTTGTCATACAAATACAAGAATACAATTTAAAAAAAATAACAAATACATAAATGTAATTGCGCATAATAGCAACGTGTGGTACAAAAGACAAGAATGAGTCGCGCACATACAATTAAAAGTATCACAAACACAAGAACGAATTCAGTGCGTGTGAGTTAAACAAACAGCATAACCCTCACACAATTATTCAGCATAAGCCTTAGCAGCGGCATATTTTGTTAGAATCAGGTGGGAATTACCAGTTTCTCTTAAAACTAGTTGCTTTTTCTTAATTTTACTAACCCATTTTGCAAGTTGTCTCACTCCATTCAACCTCTCACCTCACAACCTGTCCACTTCATCATCATCATTTATTTATATAGCGCCACTAATACCGCTTTCATACTGCCGCCCCGGCAATATCCCGGGTTTTTCAAGACGGGTTTTTGCCGGGTCTCGGAGCGTCCTAGCTCAGAAACACCATTCATACTGCACCTCGGACCCGGGAATTTCCCGGGTTGACCCCATTCATACTGCACAAGTCTGTGCCCTGGTAATTTGTGGGAGTCATCACCAGAGCAGTTTTCATTGGCACATTACTCTTGACCTGTGCCAAGTTCCTTAAGCTCTACAGTCGCACTCGCTGTTACTGCTACTACAGGCATTCTTGTCCCAAGCAACAGTAACTGACTCTTCTGGCTCAACTTCAACACTATCCCGTAATGTAGTGTAATATAATACCATTGCCACTCTGTTCAGTCTCCTTGCTATTTCCACTTGAGTGGGCCATGTGGCTGATCGCACCTTAGTAAATAGACCCCTAGATATGAAGTTTTCCCACGATTAATAAGGCATCATAAATGCCTGTACAGGCATTACTGCAATTTAATTAACCACAAGTCAGAATTTACGTCACATTACACTATACAGCACTCAATATATCCAAAAAACCCGGGTTGCACCATTCATAGTGCAGGCAACCCGGGTCCGACCCGGGAATAACCCCTCGATAAATCCCGGGTTGAAGACCCGGGTTTTTAGACCCAGGATTTTTGACTTGTACCATTCATACTGCACCAAGACCCGGGTCGTTTGAGCTCGCCCCGGCAAAAACCCGGGATTTTGGTGCAGTATGAATGGGGTATAATTCAGCAGCGATGTACAGAGAGCTCAATCACAGCAGTCCCTGCCCCAATAGAATTTACAGTATAAATTCCCTAACGTACACACACACACAGATTAGGGTCAATTTGATAGCAGCCAATTAGCCTACTAGTATGTTTTTGGAGTGTGAAAAGAAACCAGAGTGCCAGGAGGAAACCCATGCAAACACATGGAGAACATAGAAACTCCACACAGATAAGGCCGGTAATCGAATTCATGACTCCAGTGCTGTGAGGCAAAAGTGCTAACCACTAAGCCACCGTGCTGCCCACTGCAATTAAACATGACTTATCTTTACTTCCCATTCATCCTCTCCTGTTGCCTCTTCATGTCAATCCCATTATTCTGAGTCTTGCCTATTAGTCCCTACGCAACTCCTGATTCACCAGTATTTTCACCCTCACCAATAAATACTCTACAATTTGCCCCCTGCATTTCTCCAATGACCTAGTGCCTTCCCCACTATATAACGCTCTACCTTACCCTCCAAGGCTATTCTCTACAATTCACATTTTTATAATATTTATCTTTATTGAAGTTTTTAAGGCAGTTTCAACAGAGATTCACAAGAACAGATAAGTGGGTAACAAAACCACCTCATTAATACAAAATATCATAATAACACATTCAAATAAATGTTATAATAGAAGAGAGAAAAAGGAAAAGACAGAGACGGGGATAGGTAAGGGGGGGGGCAATGTTTCCTAGTACAGATTATGTAAATAAACAATTCAAGTCCTAGCAAGGAGAGTAGGTAAGAGAACTGGTTTGTTTAAATGATTAAATTTATCGGAGTCCTGGAATTCGAGCCATGGGCTCCAAATGGAGTAATATTCAGTAACTTTATCAGAAGATGAAAGTAAAAGCTCATCCAAAACTCTATAAAACTCCAATCTCTGGAACCACTCCCGGATGGTTGGGGGGTTAGGAGATCTCCATCGGGTTGGAATCACTGCTTTCGCAGCCAAAATCAGATAACGTAAAATGTTTTTTTTAAACCTGGAAATTGGAGCGTCGATCTTGTTGAGAAGCCAGAAGGCGGGACTATCAGGAACATCATCTCCTAATATTTCAGCAGAGACCTCCATGACCTTGAACCAGAAAGATCTGAGTATCTCACAATCCCACCAGATATGCATAGTAGTGCCCCGGGCATTCTGGCATCTCCAACAGGAGTCAGAAACACCCTGGCAAAAGTTTGCTAGTTGGGCCTTCAACCACACGAGGAGCTAAAGATAAGTTCAAAGCCACCGATTTTGAATAATTGATTTTGAAATTGGATAGAGAACCAAATCGTTGGAATTCTTTAACCAGATTGGGAATTGAAATGATTGGGTTGGTAACCACAGCTTGGAGATCATCTGCAAAAAGCGCTAATTTATATTCCACTTTACCCACTACCACTCCTGAAATGTCAGGGTTGGCTCTAATGGCCCTAGCCAGGGCTTCCATACAAAGTACAAAAATCAATGGTGAGAGTGGACACCCCTGTCTAGTGCCATTTCCTATCAAGACTGGATCCGAGAGAGACCCGTTAATTTTTATACGAGCCGTAGGGGTACGGTAGAGAGCTAAAATCCGATGAAGGGCAATTGGTCCTAGGCCCATATGGAATAACATGCAGCCGAGAAATGACCAGTCAATTCGGTCAAAGGCCTTTTCGGCATCCGTGGATAACAACATAGAGGGTGTATTAGAGCTCACTGCCGAATGGACCAGGTCGATAATCTTAGTTGTGTTATCTCTTGCTTCACGACCAGGAATGAATCCCACTTGGTCAGAGTGGACTATTCCCGGCAGGATGGGCTTCAAACGGTTAGCTATAAGTTTTGCGTATAGTTTAATGTCCACGTTAAGTAGGGAAATTGGCCGATAACTCGGGCACAGAGAGGGGTCCTTGCCATCTTTAGGTATTACTGTGATGTGGGCTTCTAGGGATTGTGTGGAGAAAGGGGTGCTTTCTGAAACAGCGTTGAAGGCTGGCACCATCAAGGGTAGTAGCTTATGTTTGAAAGTCTTGTAGTAAGATATTGAAAAACCATCGGGGCCTGGGCTTTTACCTGAAGGTGTAAATTTTATTGCTTCAGCCAGTTCATCGTGGGTAAATGGCTGTTCCAGCAAGGCTATGTCAACATCTGAGAGAGTGGGAAAGGCGATCTCCTGTAAGAAAGATAGTATCGAGGGACGTCTATTGGGAAAGTCTGTCCTAAACGTCTTGTCTGATATGTTGTAAAGTTGGGAGTAGAAGGAGTGGAAAGCTGCCGCTATGTCTGATGTAAGTTGGCATTCTTTGCCTTTGTCATTTTTAACCATGGCTATGAATGATTTGGCCCTCTGGGCCCGCAAGGCCCTTGCTAACATTGAGCCGGGTTTGTTACCCCATTGGAAGTATCGATTGCGACATTTTTGAAAATCTAGTTTTATTCTATCATATAGGAGTGTATTCAAGGCAGTCCTGGCTTTGGTCAATTCCGCAAGTACTTCGGAGGACAAAGCAGCTTTGTGTCTGGCCTCTAAAGCGATAATTCACATTTTCTTAAAGGGCTGTGCTTCATATGATTGTATGTTATTTGTTTATATCGTGATCCCCTCAATGTACAGCACTGCATAATATGACCCTGTTTTATGCAAAAGTGGATAATAATAAGCAATATGTCAATGAAGTCAGTGTAGGTAACAAAGAAACTCTTGGCAACAACTGTTCTTTTTAAGGCTCACTGCACATGACAAATTCCAGGCATGTTATGGCCAAAGCAGTTGCTGAATGGAGACTTGAGGCCTCTTCTCATAATGACTTATTGTTTCACTCGGACATATTTAGCAGAACATCTTCATGCAGTGGGCACAGCTGAAAAGCAATAGACATTGAACAGGAGATGAAGAGAAGGGAGATATCCCAGCATAGGACATTGTTGCTTTGAAACCAATGTTACATTGCATGGTTTAGAATGACTTCTTGTTCCTGTACGATTACTATGTCATGGCAGAGCTGCCAGGAATGACTGACAGCTGTAGGAAGCGTTGTGAGGCCTTGCATAGGAATAGTAAGGTGTGAAAACCTCCCACCCTGAGATACAGCTGCTGCAGTAAGTATGTATAAAACAGTGCAGCTGCTTGGCTGCATCCAGTTAAGGTATATCTAGCTGTTTTATAGGAGTCAGTCCTTTAAAATAGTTAATTATAGTACATGCCATAAAGTCAGGGGAGATTTACAAAGATCTGTTGTTTTAGTCAGTTATGTAAAGGAAAGCTAAAAAGAGCAGAGGACGTACAAAGCACACTGGATGTGCACCACAAGTCCTCCTGGCTTTGCAGATGTGCACCTAGATAGTCTGTTCTGTGAACATCAACGTGCACTCATGTGTCTATGTAAATGTCACGTCAAAGACCATCTACCACCCCTTAAATAATATGCACACCTGTGTAAAATGAGATGTTCCCTGCCACCAAAGAGGTTTTATGCTTTGTGGATAGAGCCTGAGTGTTTCTCACTATTCCTCTAGGCGTTAGGGGTGGCATGGGCTGGCTTGCAAATTGTAGCCTAGGGGGAGGGGGGGGCACAAGACTCGGCTCAGCAACCTATTAGGAACATTTTAAAGGGTAAAAAATACAGGTAGCACAGTGACCCAGCCCAAAGTAGTCCACAATGGGACTAGCCTGGGTAGCCGGGTTAGCTTGCCTAACTGCTCCCCAACTCAGCCAGCCGCGGAGGGGCGGGCACGTATGCGGAGTGCATGCATGGCCACCCTAGGAAGACACCTTCAGTTATGGTTAGATATATGGTTAGATGTGTATATATATATATATATATATATATATATATATATATATATATATATACATATATATACATACATACATACATATGCTTTAGGGTGGATAGATGTGTAGCAGTCCTAGTTCTGAAGAGAGGGTTATTATTGCATTAGTAACATTACTAGCTGACACCGATAATATATTTTTTGTACATGTACCTAATATACTAACAGTTACATTTACATTTTGTTGAAATATTCTGTATAACTAAATAAGGGAAGGCACATTGGTAGCTGAAACCCAGATTGAGTTTCCTGTGAACTCATTCCCAGGTTTTATTAGTCCCAAGTGAAATAAAGAAAAGAACCCTCTTGTACCTTGTACAGGCTCATCCTGACCAATCCAAACATGAACCAATACCACCAGATCTAACTGGGTAGGATGCAATATGTAGTCAGCCAGTGACCATATTCACATATGCTGCCATCAGTAGACAATGCGTGATCATTTGGTCTAAATCCCAAACAGCAGACTATGTGCATGTGACCAAATTAGTCAAAGATCTGGGCATTTTGTTATCAGGCCAAATAAACAGATTATTACATTCAAGATCAGTGTGAAAGAGTCCAATCAAATAATTATATAATAAAAATCTGTTTTCTAACCTGTAATGTACTCAGCGATATATAGAACTGAAATAGACATCCGGAAGACCAGAGTCTTGTGCCTGCTTCACAATGAATCTTGTGTAAATTGATGCTTGAGGTTAAGTGATAGTTCAACGAAGGTGATAAGATCTACAATCTACATGGGTGCTAAGTGGTATATTGCTGGGAAAACTATATAAAGAGCTTTTCATTTAATACTTTTGCTTGACTGGAAGCCATTGCAGGTCTTACAAGGTTACAGTGATTGGTCATATTTGGACTGGCTCCTAGATCTCCTGTGTTACTTTCACAGGATATCATATGGCACAGCAGGAAACTTTTACAGAAAGTGAAGAATACGGAGAAGAGAAAGCTTTGCTGCTAACAATACAGTATCACATATCTAAAGTTATTGAACAACTGTCCTATGTATTTGTGTAGCTCACTGCATATACTATCATTTATCCTATCCAATAATGATATATCCTTCATAATATTATTTTCTTTTTTCGTTATTGAGCAGTTTATGACCACTTGAACTTTGTTATTTATTTATTAACATTTATTTATATAGCACCAGCATATTCCGTAGCGCTTTACAATCATTTACTTGCTCTGTTTACACTCTTCCGTCCCCTTTGGTTTTAAGATAAAGAGCTTTGCCTTACCATGAAGAGCTACAGTAGACTTCAGGTTACCCAGGTCTGCACATTGGTCATGAGGCTTTTCTACAAACCTTTACAATATTATGTATATTATTATATATATTCTGTCACATGAAGGCTAGATCTCTGACACATTGGCCTGTAATATTTTTACAATATATCTGTCTTGTATTAGAAATTTGTTCCATTATCGGTGCATGTGGGACTTCCCCATAGCAATCTTGCTTCGTACCCTCAGATCCCCTTACATTGGCTCACCCCCATGTGTCAACTGTTTGTCTGCCCCTTTCCCGTTAGATTGTAAGCTCTACTGAGCAGGGCCCTCTTCCCTCCTGTTTCCATTACCTGTAACTTATGCTCACCAGCTACACTGCGCAACTTCTGCTTGGGCTCTCTGCCCATTGACTCCACTCCTCTATTGTCTTCGCACCTCTTTTGGTGGCTCTATACCTGATAGTTGCGCCCATGGGAATGGGCACAGGTTTCAGCCTGCGTGGAATATACCCATTGTACCACAGAAGCTGTGTTGAGAGTTGTATTGTTATTTGTTTACTGTATTGTACTATTATTCCATGTACTGTCTTGTTGTGTGCCCTCTGTACAGCGCTGCGGACCTCATATGGTTATAAATAAAGGTTAATATTAATAATAATAATAATAATAATAACTTTAATTAAGTGCACTGGCTGTTCTTTGTGGATCAGCAGAAGAGCTGCAGGTAGTGCTGTAACGGGTAGGAATCCTGGCTGCATCTCTCTCAATCCCCAATAGTGAATGACAGAGAAGAAAAAGCATTCTTATTGGGCACAGTAGTGGCTGCCACCAAAAGACACACAAAAACAGCGCAAGGGTGCAACAGGAGAGTAATTAAAAAATGTAGACCTTATCAAAAACCAGGGCAGAAATTAGACTGCAATCACATCTAATTAATATTCTATACATTTTAATATTAAAACATACACATCTAAAATAAAATATCACCAATTAGAAAAATAAAATAAAAAAATCCTTCTTAGGCTCAAATAAATATCTATAGTATAAGTCTCTTGAGTGATTAGGACCTTCCAAGCACACAAATATTTTCACTGGGGGATAGTTCCCGTCAATATTTATAAGGGAGTGCGTATCCCAATCTCACTAATCTCTTAATAATAATACAGTCTCCGCACGGTTAGAGCAGCACTTGTATAAACGAGCTTGGTCCGGATAAATGAGCCAACTGATAGTCCAGGAACATATTAGTGAGAGGATGGAATGGTAAGAACTCACAACCACCTTGGTATTCCCTCTTCTACGGCTCTCCGATTCCAGCTTTCTTGCGGCACTCCGGCTATCGCTGTATTCCAACGTGCGGTGTGTATTAAAAATCTGCCCGGGCAGGGACCAGTATAGAGACTAGTGGTTCCTCATACATCAAGTTCTTAGCAATATTCTGCAGCACGGTTGCGAAGTGGTTAGCACTTCTGCCTTACAGCACTGGGGTCATGAGTTCAATTCCCGACCATGGCCTTATCTGTGAGGAGTTTGTATGTTCTCCCCGTGTTTGCGTGGGTTTCCTCTGGGTGCTCCGGTTTCCTCCCACACTCCAAAAACATACTGGTAGGTTAATTGGCTGCTAACAAATTGACCCTAGTCTGTGTGTGTGTGTTAGGGAATTTAGACTGTAAGCCCCAATGGGGCAGGGACTGATGTGAGTGAGTTCTCTGTACAGCACTGAGGAATTTGTGGCGATATATAAATAAATGGTGATGATGATGATGGTGATGAATATTCTCATAGTGTGTATAATGTAATGGTCTTCAGGTCCCTGTTGTATCAATAGCAATATCAAAGCACACAACAGGCTGACACTTTTCGTCTCTATCAAAGCCAGGTAAGTATGTTCTCATTGCTTAAGCCCGTCTTTAAATAGAGATAGGAAGTTCAGAAACTCATTAATCAATTACTCACATTATTAACTTCTAGTATCGAAATACAATTTATATAACATAACAAATTAATATATAATTTCAACAGCAATCACAATCAGCGAACAGAAGGGTAACATCTCATAAACATAAAAAAATATATAATAGAAAATGTTTAAAAAGATTTTTTTCCCTTTTTTTTTTTATATATTCGGGAATTCTCTATTCCATAAATGATATTATCTTTCAATTTAAGAAAGTCTAAGTACCAGTTTTCTCATATATCATTCTTAGAGGACCATCCTCTCTAAAAAAAACGTTTCTACATATCTTTCTATACACATATATGAAAATTAGAAATATTAACTATTTACTTGTATATAGTTATAACACAGCTCGGTATATTTGGCAATCACACAGATCAAAAAAATTATTTAATTATATTCATCAAGTGTATGTAGAGAATGGCAGCCTATATCTAATATATAGACTCTATATAGGACTATATTCCCATAAGGAGCCAGCTATATATCAAATTACATATATAAAAAGGGAGAAAAAACCCAAAACTAAAACCAATTATATAAAAAAATCACTAACCAGTCTATTGACAGTCTCAATCCTCAAAGAAATACAAAGCTTTGTTTAGTCCATTTGAACTTAATGTTTTTAACTTAAAAATCCATAAGGTTTCTGCCTCACAAAGTTTCCTGATCCTATCCCCTCCTCTAGGAGTTCTGCCAATTACTTCAATTCCTGACAGTAATAATCCAGAGGGATCCTGATTGTGGGCTAAGGAAAAATGTCTTGATAGACTGTGTGTTTGTAAACCTAAATTAATATTGCATCTATGTTCTCTAAAACGCATTTTCAGAGATCTGGTAGTTCTGCCCAAATATTGATGTCTACACGGACATTGTAACACATAGACAACAGAACTAGAGTCACAATTAATATATTGTTTTATGGGGAATATCTCTCCCGAGGTAGTAGAAGTAATTACCTTCCTTTTATTAGTTATAAAGGTACATGTCATACATACCTTCTTATTACACTTGTGACAACCTAACAATTTCAGTGGGAGCCAACTAAGGCTATTTGGTACTTGTATCTTCTCTGATATAAAGTGGCTAAGTGTCACAAAGCTCCTCAGGTTTCTATTTGTATGGAAAACAACTTTGGATCTCTCCCCCAGCAAAGGTTCTAATACAACATCCTGTATTAATATTTCATAGTTCATTATCATCTTTCTAATACTCATTGAACTTGTATTATATTATTATTATTATTATTATTATTATTATTATTATTATTATTATTATATTTAGATATAATTCCAGTTGGATTTTCCTCTCTATTATTTTTATTTCCAAATGTAACAGTTGTTTTTCCTGTTTTTTTAGGTTGTAATAATGTTGACCTGTCTCTTACAAATGCAAATCTTTTTGCATCATACAATAATTCACATGGATAACTTCTTTATATAAAATCATGACACATATCTGCTTGTGTAGTAAAGCCATCATCATTTGATGTACAATTGCCTCTTAGCCGATTCATTTGGCTCCTAGGTATGTTGTTAATCCAGGGTCTATGGCAGTGATGGCTAACCTGTGACACTCCAGGTGTTGTGAAACTACAAGCCCCAGCATGCTTTGCCAGTAGATAACTAGCTCTTAGCTAGCAAAGCATGCTGGGGCTTGTAGTTTCGCAACACCTGGGGGTAAATGTATGAATCTCCGGATTCTTCATCTCCGGTGTGTTCAGCCTCTTCAGCGCTTAAATTTAAAGCGGCGCTGCATTGTAAAGGGAAGTTTCCCTTTACAATGCAGCGCTGCTTTAAATTTAAGCGCTGAAGAGGCTGAACACGCCGGAGATGAAGAATCCGGAGATTCATACATTTACCCCCTGGAGTGTCACAGGTTAGCCATCACTGGTCTATGGTGACCACTAGTATAGTGTAAAAAGTTTTTCGTATTGACAGATTTATTAGAATTTTTAGCCATAATTTTATTCTCCTGCATAAAAAAGTTGACATCCAGGTAATTCATCTCTACCTCCATGTATGTATATGTGAAAGTGAGGTTAAACGTGTTAGTGTTCAAAAATGAGACAAATTAATGTGCTAATATAGGGCCCCCCCTTCCAAATAATTAATAAATCGTCGATATATCACAGTAGTGGCTGCCGGCAATTCTGCCGGAGTTGGTGCGTGCCACAAGCATAGGCTTTTCCGTGGTCATTGGCCACAAAAAACACTGGACTCTTGTCTGTCTTGTTTAGCCCATCTTTCCATCAGCTGATCTGCTTTTCAATATGCTACAGTCCAAAATTGCACAGACCTGTAGCTGAGTGTTATAGCTCATAAGCCTTTACACCTGTTTACATCTTGGTTTCTGTGTAACCATAAGAACCAACATAAACTAGTATTACAATTATAATTCCAGAATTTGAACTCCACATTGACCCTCATGTCTGTTGTACACCTCAATCAACTGCAGGAATTTCTGGATAATATCTTACTGTACGGATCATAACAGTATATACATTCCCAATAATATCCATGACGTATGTACAATTACAATTTGTTGTACTCATACAGGGGGTTTATTTACTGTGTATCTATTTTAGAGGGAGCTTGTATTTATAGAAAGGAGTGAATAATATTAAAATATATCTGATCTGTTCTCAGTTGCGGCTCTCGTGATCAGTTTCTCAGAGGGCTTTCTTAATTACCCCTACGGGGTCATAGAAACCCAAGCTGTTGGCTTCATTAAATTCTCAAGGTGTCTTAGGAACAGCTCCCTAAACACGGCACTGTCACAGTTGTATCTAAATTAGCATCTGACTGACCCTCTTTTATACTGTTTTAAGTCCCATCTGACGGGGATTGGCGAAGGAAACTAATTGGCGAGGTCTGCCAGGGAGCAGTTGGATTTGCTGTGGCAACAAAAGATGAAATGTTCCTTTCAATATGCTCCTAGATTCACACAAGTACCTATTTTAATGACTACAGGTTATTGGGAAGTCTAGTGTATAGAACAAGTGACCCTCAGCATCAGGCCTGTAAAAGGTAATTGATGATGGCACAGACCGAGTCAAAGGAGCAGGTACTGTGGTGTTGTTTAAAGGCTTAAAGAAGTTTTTCCTTTTCTTTTTTTTGTCACTAAGGGACCTTCTCAGTGGGGGCATTGCAGCCGGGACTAATTTGACTTTAATCGGGAAAGACTGCAAAGATATAAGTTGGGCTTATGCACAAGATGAAAGAACTCCACATAAAAGAAGTAGAGTTAGTTCAACACTTCATGTAATTAACTAAAAGTGACAGATTTTGAAGGGGCAGAACCTACTGCAGTAACCAGCCATGAACTACGTATGAAATACCGACCCTTTAGACTGCAGAGGGAGTCTGAAACATTGAATGTTCATGCAATAAATTATCCTGTTTTCTCTATTAAATTGATTAAATAATAAATGTTGTCAGGGCCGGACTGGCCATCTGGCACTTCTGGCAAATGCCAGAAGGGCCGATGGCCAGATGGGCCGGTTGCTAGCTGGCCGGCCCCATCGCTAAGCGCACAGACTGTCATGCCAGAATTCCTGCATGACAGTCTGTGCGCTGAGAAATGGGGCCGGCTGTATACTTACTTCCTGGTGGCCGCGCGTCCTCTTCTCCCCTCCTCTTCTATGAATGGATTTGGCTATGTCACATGGGACGCGCACCACGTGATAGGTGCCATCCCATGTGATAGGAGAGACTGCACAGCGCGCCGCGGAGCGCACAAGGTAAGGAGGGAGGGGGGGGTAGTTTATGTGCCAGATTATGTAAAGTATGTGGGTGCCAGGGTATGTAAAGTATGTGGGTGCCAGGGTATGTAAAGTATGTGGGTGCCAGATTATGTAAAGTATGTGGGTGCCAGGGTATGTAAAGTATGTGGGTGCCAGGGTATGTAAAGTATGTGGGTGCCAGGGTATGTAAAGTATGTGGGTGCCAGATTATGTAAAGTATGTGGGTGCCAGGGTATGTAAAGTATGTGGGTGCCAGGGTATGTAAAGTATGTGTGTGTGCCAGGGTATGTAAAGTATGTGGGTGCCAGGGTATGTAAAGTATGTGGGTGCCAGATTATGTAAAGTATGTGGGTGCCAGGGTATGTAAAGTATGTGGGTGCCAGGGTATGTAAAGTATGTGGGTGCCAGATTATGTAAAGTATGTGGGTGCCAGGGTATGTAAAGTATGTGGGTGCCAGGGTATGTAAAGTATGTGGGTGCCAGATTATGTAAAGTATGTGGGTGCCAGGGTATGTAAAGTATGTGGGTGCCAGGGTATGTAAAGTATGTGGGTGCCAGGGTATGTAAAGTATGTGGGTGCCAGATTATGTAAAGTATGTGGGTGCCAGGGTATGTAAAGTATGTGGGTGCCAGGGTATGTAAAGTATGTGGGTGCCAGGGTATGTAAAGTATGTGTGTGTGACAGGGTATGTAAAGTATGTGGGTGCCAGGGTATGTAAAGTATGTGGGTGCCAGATTATGTAAAGTATGTGGGTGCCAGGGTATGTAAAGTATGTGTGGGTGCCAGGGTATGTAAAGTATGTGTGGGTGCCAGGGTATGTAAAGTATGTGTGTGTGACAGGGTATGTAAAGTATGTGGGTGCCAGGGTATGTAAAGTATGTGGGTGCCAGATTATGTAAAGTATGTGGGTGCCAGGGTATGTAAAGTATGTGGGTGCCAGGGTATGTAAAGTATGTGGGTGCCAGGGTATGTAAAGTATGTGGGTGCCAGATTATGTAAAGTATGTGGGTGCCAGATTATGTAAAGTATGTGGGTGCAGGGGATGTAAAGTATGTGGGTGCCAGGGTATGTAAAGTATGTGTGTGTGACAGGGTATGTAAAGTATGTGGGTGCCAGGGTATGTAAAGTATGTGGGTGCCAGATTATGTAAAGTATGTGGGTGCCAGGGTATGTAAAGTATGTGTGGGTGCCAGGGTATGTAAAGTATGTGTGTGTGCCAGGGTATGTAAAGTATGTGGGTGCCAGGGTATGTAAAGTATGTGGGTGCCAGATTATGTAAAGTATGTGGGTGCCAGATTATGTAAAGTATGTGGGTGCCAGGGTATGTAAAGTATGTGGGTGCCAGGGTATGTAAAGTATGTGGGTGCCAGATTATGTAAAGTATGTGGGTGCCAGATTATGTAAAGTATGTGGGTGCCAGGGTATGTAAAGTATGTGGGTGCCAGGGTATGTAAAGTATGTGGGTGCCAGGGTATGTAAAGTATGTGTGTGTGACAGGGTATGATTATAGTGTGTACGTGTGTGACAGTGAAAATATAGTATGTTTTGTGTGTGACAGGGTATGACTATTGTATGTGTGTGGGGGCCGGCGTATGACCATAATGTGTGTGTGTGTGGGGGCCGGTGTATGACCATAATGTGTGTGTGGGGGGGTCAGTGTATGACCATAATGTGTGTGTGGGGGGGGTCAGTGTATGACCATAATGTGTGTGTGTGTGTGTGGGGGGGGGCCGGCGTACGACTATAATGTGTGTGTGTGGGGGGGGGATCGGTGTATGACTATAATGTGTGGATGGGGGGGTCTTAATATAATGTGGGAGGTAGGCTGGTTAATCTAATGGTGAATTGCAGGTAGGGGCTAATTATTGGGTGCTATTCAATTTGTGGGGGGATGGAGGGGCAATTTAATAGTGGGGCCTATCAATTTAAGATGGGGTGATTGGATTTTTAATTTAATGCTGGGGTGGTTTGGGAGCTATTAATTGAATGTGGGGCTGTGTGTGTGGAAAATTAGGTCTATTTATTAAATGTGATTATGAGTTATTTAATGCCTGGGGTGGTTGTAGGAAATGGATATATTTATTAAACTTAAATGCTATTTAATTTCTTACTGGGGTTGTTTGGAGAGAGGAAAATATTTTTATTTATTAAATGGGAATGCTATTTAATGTCAGGGCTAGCTAGTTGGAGGGAAATAGATTTATTTATCAAATGTGAATACTAGTATTTTAATGAGTGGCTGCAGTGAGGCCTAATTTTAAAACGTGGATGCTATATTGATTTAACACCAGGGCTAAATTTCATTTACTCATGTACTTTTTCTCCTAATAGGGCATCCAACATTCCAGGATCCAGACAAGCAGCAACTGATCTAAAGACACCAGCAGCCACAAGTGGTGACCATGACAAGACAGGTAGGAGAGACCAGGACAGTCTGCCAACTGTTCTGAATTTGGTGGGTGACTGTCCCGCTTAGTCAGGATTTGGCCTGACTACAAGAACAGTTGGGAGATATGTCCTACTTCACACTGTACTGCTTGTTAAGGCAGAACTGCGTGCACCTAACAGTAGTGCACACAGTATTGCCTGTGTGTTTGTCAAAAATTTGTCTAATAGCCAAATTACATTATAGGAGCCCCTATGACTTAAGTGCCGGGCCCCCGAGCCTTAATCCAGTTCTGGTCAGCAGGAGGAATTTGTGCTCCCAGTTCCGCCGAGGACACAGCCTGCAGAGCAAGCCGAGGAGCTCTAAGTCTCATGAGATTTATTAATCTCGTGAAACTAAGAGCTTCCCTGCTCACTCTACAGGAATGTCAGCAGCATCAGAAGCATAGATAAGTACAGTGGGCTGGGGGTGTCATAATGTATCTGGGGGGGTGGCGTAATGTGGATGGGGAGGGTCTGATAAATGTAATGTTTTATTATAATGTATGTATCAACGCACCATTTTGACCACGCCCCCAACATAATGTAGCTACGCCCTTGGCGGCACCGCCACTGCACTGTCGCACACATTTTTTTCAACAGAGGTGGGCCTGTGTGCTTTAAATGCCAGGGCTGATTTTTAGTCCCAGTCCGGCCCTGAATGTTGTCCATAAAATAGGATTTGGTAACATTCATAAACACTTATATGAGCGCATAAAAGGCCTCATTTATCAGGCACAAAATGAGCACGGAACTTGAGCGTAGTTCCGACCGTATTCAAATCCAAGTGGATCTCAAGGTACATTTCTGTTTGAATCTGTGTATAAGTTGGCTTTGCCTAAACGTTACTTGACGTACAGTGCAGTGCAGGATACACACAAGCATATGTGCAATATTATGTCCCATCAGAATAAAACAAATAAAAATCTATAAATTAAATTAACTCATAATAGTATAATAAGTATTAAAAATGTGTCTTTAAAAAAACCACACTTTTTTCTTTTTTTACATTAAATACATAAATCAGGGTGTTCTTAATGCATACTGCATAGACAATCCATTTTTATAGTCTATCTTTCTTGCTTACACTATCTAGTGGCATGCATATGTGTAGTGTTTAATACGAAGATAATGCCGGGACAGTCATCACTATCAGTCGGTACTTACACTTGCCCTGTAGCTGGTGCAAATGATACGGATAAAGATAAACATACAGGTGGACGGACACGCTGACACTGATCTCCCCAGCAGCACGGCGCACTGAGGCTCTATGGGGTCCGGAGGAGGCAGCTACATCTGAACCAACTGGAAGTATAAGAGACCGGACAAATGTGGGTGAGCTCCCGGCTGGCTCCACCTTATTTCAGCCCTACAATCAGCGGACAATAAACTCTGTCAGCCATCTTGGAAACCTCACTCGATACCAGTATAACTGTGTACTGTCACTGATATCCAGGAGGTTGGTTAAACCTCAGCTACGGACGCATGCTGCAGGGAGAGACATCCAACCCAACCCCCTGGGAAATCAGTGAGTAAAGGGCATTGCCCCATCTAGCTATTATATCCTCCGTATTGGGACTTATTTGAGATTTATTTCTGCTATAGATACTGGCTCTTGATATGCCATATAAATCACATGGCTTTATATAAAAATACAATGATTTAGTAACAAAGACATAAGTTTACTAAAGATGTATACAAGGAAGATATAAAGTAATGAAACAGATGCACTCCTGGAGCCACAATAATGGAACCAAGTGCTGATCTTACCAACATGTAAGCTGCATCTGAGTCATAGCGTGTAAGAAATGATCGAGATTAAAAAAAAGGGGACTCTAGTGATATTCAACATATAAGAGGAAGAGTCTCAGAGGTATATGATCCAACAGCTAGTAGTGTTATGTCTGACTCATTGTTACTAGTCATAGAGTCCACGTCCGCGGTTAGTCCCCCACCTGTATCTTATGCCGAGATAGTCCATGCAATAAAAGAAACAATGGAACCTCTGATGGAGGCCCAAACTAGTAAACTTCCGGCAGTCATACAGACGTTAAATGATCAGTTGTCTCATATGATTCGGCAAGTGCTACTAATGCACACAATATTGGGGAGAAATTTGAAGATATTGCAACCCTGAAAGCTCAAGTATCTTTTCTGCAAAATTCTCAGAAAGAAATGATAAATAAAATAGATGATTTAGAAAACTGGTCCAGATGAAACAATTTGTATTTGGTAAGCTTGCCATAAACGATAAAGGGTCCTGCACTACTTGATCATTTTTTACCAGTTACTTTTTTGGCTTTGCTTCAGATCCCAGAAGACCAAAAATGAATTATAATTTAAAGAGCTCATCACCATGGTCCCCTGAGGGACAATGGGACCCAAAGAACAGTTATATTTAAGTGTCTAAATTATACGCAAAAGATGTTAGTTTGGTCTATGGCTAGGAAAACGGGTACTATTGCTTTAGAAAATGGCAAATTGTTTTAATTCAGGATTATTCGTCCGAAGTGACCAGAGCTAGGAAACCGTAAGATTGCATTGAGGTATCCAGCATGTTTACGTATTTTTGATGGGAAAGATTTTAGAGACTTTAAGGGGGGTATTCAATTGTTAGCGAGATCCCCGGAAAACGAGCGCTCTAAAATATTAGCGTTAATACGGTAATTACTCGCTGAATTTCATCTCGCAGCTCCCTGAGCTGCAAGATGAAATTCAGCGAGTAAACTACCGTATTAACGGTATTTACGCGCATATTACCGTATTAACGCTAATAAATTTTTAGCGCTCGTTTTTCCGGGGATCTCGCTAACAATTGAATACCCCCCTAAGATGGTTGAGGACGCAAGGATATTTCTGGATAAAGAAGAAGCAATGTTATCCTCACCTTTGGTGGTCCCAGATGGTATCAAGGTTAATGGTTGAATTATTAATATTTGCTGGGACTTTACTTGGTACTAATTGAAATTATTTTTGACTAATTTAGAAACCTATATAATATTTAACTAGTATCTGGGCTTGCTAGGTGACTTTGATATTTATTGGTATCTGTGAGGCGGCGTCCCCGCTGTTCTTCGGACGCCTGTGAAAGCCGCTCGGGGCATCCTGTTGCCTAGCAACAGGGATGCCACGCCCCAGCTTCGTCGGGCGCATGCGCCCAGGTCCGGCCCGTTGCTAGGCAACGGGACGCTATTATCGGCATTCTGCGTGCCTGAATCAGCCTCCTCCTATTCCTGCTTCCCTGCCCATATTTAAACCTGGCTCTGGCGCCATTAGGGTGCCAGAGTAACAGGTTTCTGTCTCTAGCTTTCCAAGTGAATGTTTTCCTGTTGTGACCCGGCTTCCTATACCATCCTCCTGAGTATCTGCTCTCCTGTTGTTACCCGGATTGTCGACCTTCCTCCTATCTGCGTGCCCCACTTTGATCCTGCGACCTTGGCTTATTTGACTACCCTCCTGGACTCTCCTTTTGTACCTTGCATTCCAATTGGCTTGATCCGGACCATCTGACCCTTCTTTCACTACACCGGCAACTGGCTAATAGGACTGCGACCTATGTGCCCTGTGCAGCGAAGTCCAAACCTCCTTGCGGGGGTCCCTGGCGCATACCAGGGGTACATTACACTCCGCACCTACTAGCTCAGTAGTGCTAATACTGGTTAGTGTTCTCCTCTATTCAGGCCTGACAGTATCATAAAATCTAATGTGTACCAATTTAATAGTTTTGTGTTATATTAATTTATGTTTATATAACACAATATAGATTGTAATAAGCTAAAATAATCACTTATCAGTATTTATATTTTTATTTTTGTTGTCTTTAAAATCAATGTAGATTATATATACACCACTTTTTTTTATAATTCTTTATTTTAGTTGGTCAAATACGCAAATACAGGGAGTGACACGGTATTATTGTTGTACAGACATAGAAATCAGGGTCAGTACAATAAAATCAACATGCTGTAGCTAGAAGAAGCTTATAATGAAAAAAAAACATTTTTTACAATTTTATATGCGATATCAAAGAAAATGTACCTGTAGAGAAAGTAGGAAGTATGGAGATGGGGTAGACGGGAGGAAGGTTGTGGTGGGGGGAAACCACAAAGCAGGGGGGTGATAGCACTTGGAGGGTGGAGTGGGTAGATGACTCAAGACGGAAAGAGAGCAAAGCGTATAACGGAGCCGTGTTCACCATACATGGGTCCTCATCGTAGGGCTAAGGGGCGGAGGGAAGCGAGCGTTCTACAAATTGCCATGGGGCCCAAACCTGGTTGAAAACATGGCCTCTGTCATGGAGGTTGTGAGGAAATGGGGTGCTACTGGACTGAGAACTATGTAATCATCACCCGTTTCTCACGGTTTATTGTACTTTTTAATCCTTGGCCCAGTCTAAGTATATACACCAGAGCATTGGTGTATTATGTGTATTATTATTTCATGTTATTAGATACATTTTGCCCATACTATTACCTGTGATATTGTATGTAGTATAAATATAAACAATATTGCCATACTGTGTGAAAATATCAGAACAACAGCAGTCATTTTGCTTGTGCTAGCTAATGTAATTACCATTTGTCTCAAATGTCTATTGTATGGGGTGCAGCTGAGATGAGGTTTGTTATCAGAACAATGTCTGAGTTAACTAGCTGGCAACCCATGATAATTAGCTAGGTCAACAGATAACCTGAGAGGTAATGAGGTTAGAACTTCTACTCATATGCAATGTGCCTCCACAGTAATATATTGGTTGAAATAGCATGGGGAAATGTATCAATCTGTATCAATATAAATGTAATTGTATCAAAAGGTAACACAGACCTATATTGTGTAACCCTGCTGATATAATGTGTCAAAAGTCTTATTGTTCCATGTAAGCGTGCAGTGTCATTCCTTGATGTACTATTGTAACCCCATGTGTAGTGTATCCAGCCAAAACAGCTAATTGAGTCAAGCCATTCTATTGTCTAATCAAGGTAACAGGGACAGTATGTCTAGCAGCTAAATTGTTGACTGGGAGGCCCCTTCTGTAAAGGGGAGGTTTGAGACATTTGACCCTACTTCCTGGGTACAGAGAAAATAAGATAGGGCGAGGAGAATGCCAGGAGAGCGATGCTAGTTTGGAGGATCCTGGTGTAGAAGACATCAGTGAAAAGGACTCTGGGCCAGGCACTATGGTGCCGCTGGAGGGAACCCTACAGGACAGGGTTGGTGTGAGCTAGTAACCCAGGCTAGGAGACACCATAACTGTTTTGCTAAACGGTAGTGGTAATATTGCGGGAGGATAAGACCCTGAAAGGGACAGAGATTATGACTTTGGAGTGCTGACTGCAGGAGGCTGCTAGAGGATACGTGCTACCATTTACCCTGTAACTTGTGAACGTCTTGTGGTGTTGTGCTGTCGTAATAAAGTCTTATTTTGGATATATCCTGGTCTACCCGAGTGAGTTGAATCCCACAGAGGGTAACTTCCATCCCAGCTATGGGTGGTATCCTCACATTTGGTGGCAAGCAGTGGGATCACTCGGCCCGGTGTCACAAGAACCGGGAAGGCTGCAAAGGACGCAAGCGGTTGCGGTCCAAGAGCCTTGTAGGTACAGCACAGCACAAGCTACACAGCACCCAGAGGAAGCCTATCAGAGGAGTTGCAAGAAACGTGAATCATGAACAAGTATAACTCCCTAAAACTGGATGAACTCCGGGGATTATGCCGGACAAGGGAAATTGCTACTACCCAGGATGACTTCAGGCCACAACTAGTGGAAAAACTACACAAATGGGACCTGTGCCTACTCGATAATGCGGGCAGGAAGGAAATATCAGACGTCCCAGCAGTGGAAGCCACCCAAGTTGAGACTTATGTTGCAGAAATCCTGAAAGCCAAGGAGTTGTATAAGGACCAGGAGCAGCCAGTAAGGATTCAGGAGATTGCAGCTACAATACAAACATCCCCCACCCCAGGCCAGTCAGCAGTGTACAGTGGAAGCTATGACTATGGTCAGCTTCGTCAAGAGCTGCAGCATGTCCTTGGTCAGTGAATCCGGAGAAAAGGGCTTGAGCTGGTAAAAGCAGGGCTGACTGAGATATTTCCCAGCCTTCAGGATTGGGTGGCAAAGTGTAACCCACAGTCCTGGGAGAAAGTAGAAAAGGGGCAGAGTGAAGGCCCAAAGAGACCCAGCAGCCAAGGACAAGCAATACCACACTTGGGACAAGTCTGGAAGTGGTGCCATCGATGTGGATACTGGGGACATCTTCAACAGCAGTGTCCCAGGAAAGGAGGTCAATTAGACTAATTACCACCCACGGGGGTTGTTGGCAGGAGCCACCCCCGGAAAAACAAACACTACCACCCTGATGCGCCAGAGGCGAGGGGGGTAAAGGCCACTTGCAATGCTGTGGCTGACATGAGGCAAACAACAGGAGGACGCCTTTACAGGCACTTGAAACCTGTATGGGTGGATGGCAGAAAAGCCCAAGGATTTAGGGACTGTGGGGCAGCCATCACCCTGGTACGCCCCGAGTTGGTGGATTCAAGAAGAATTATCCCCAACAAGTACTTTAAAATTAGGATGGAGGATGGACGATGGGCAGAGATTCCAACAGCCCAAGTCCAGTTGCATTGGGGCCATTGTAACAACCTGGTGGAAGTTGGAGTTATGGCAGGAATGTCCAATTAGGTGATTTTGGGCAATGATTTGGGGCAAGACCTCAGGAATTATTTTCTTGGAAAAGCCCATAGAAAGGTGAGCCCCAGGCAGAAGAAGAACAACCACTTCTACACGCCAGTAACTAACGGGTATCAGCAACCTCTCTTTACCATCTCCGGGCCTCTGAGGGTGAGTAGCCAAGACCATCCTGAGGGGGGGGTTAGTCCTGGGGGAGGAGGATAAATCTAGACTGCAAGAAGCCCAGCTACTAGATCCAGATCTATAAGGGATGCGGGCACTAGCAGATATGTTGTATAAGACTGGGGTGGTAGAGGATTGTGCTTGGTTGGATGGGTTACTGTATACGGTGTCCAGCCCAAATCATAAGTACAGGTTGGTAGTCCCAACCGAATATCGGGATCGGTTTATAGCTCAGGCCCATAGGGAAGGGGGTACCGATCACAGAGGAAAAAGGAGAACTCGAGCCAGGCTCAGACAGCAGTTCATGTGGTTAGGTTTAGCGAGGGATGTAGACCGCTACATAGCCAACTGTGCAGACTGCAAGAATATGTTAGGGCAGGGCTGCAACAGTGACATTCGGACACGGGAGGGGAGAAGGCAGCATAGAAAGCAGGACATTGATGACTGCGTGATGTTACTCTCAGTAGTCCCTGTAGGAGATAGTGTGCAGCAGGATTCCTGCAAGAAGCCAGTCCATAAGCGGACGCAGGCTGCGAAAATGAGTAATCCCAGTGCAGAAGGGAACTGGGGAAAGGGGAGGCGTAGCCAGACAGGACCCCAGACAACCAGGGAAAGGCAGTCAGTAAGGCTCTTAGTCAGCAGGGCTCAGAGTAGCTACTGGAGCAGGAGACCGAGACTTCCCGCAGAGGTTCTGGGAATTGATAGGTGCTGGCGGCTACAAGAATATAACAAGGTGCAGCAAGTGAACGCTGGAGGCTGCGCACAGCCCAGCAGGAAATTGGTTCATCTCGTGGGGGACCACATAAAACCTGCAGTAGTGTCTGCAGAAGAGACTGGGGCTCAAGTTTAAAAAGTAGAGGAGGAATGTGAGGAAACCGGGTGCTACTGGACTGAGAAGTATGTAATCATCACCCGTTTCTCACGGTTTATTGTACTTTTTAATCCTTGGCCCAGTCTAAGTATATACACCAGAGCATTGGTGTATTATGTGTATTATTATTTCATGTTATTAGATACATTTTGCCCATACTATTACCTGTGATATTGTATGTAGTATAAATATAAACAATATTGCCATACTGTGTGAAAATATCAGAACAATAGCAGTCATTTTGCTTGTGCTAGCTAATGTAATTACCATTTGTCTCAAATGTCTATTGTATGGGGTGCAGCTGAGATGAGGTTTGTTATCAGAACAATGTCTGAGTTAACTAGCTGGCAACCCATGATAATTAGCTAGGTCAACAGATAACCTGAGAGGTAATGAGGTTAGAACTTCTACTCATATGCAATGTGCCTCCACAGTAATATATTGGTTGAAATAGCATGGGGAAATGTATCAATCTGTATCAATATAAATGTAATTGTATCAAAAGGTAACACAGACCTATATTGTGTAACCCTGCTGATATAATGTGTCAAAAGTCTTATTGTTCCATGTAAGCGTGCAGTGTCATTCCTTGATGTACTATTGTAACCCCATGTGTAGTGTATCCAGCCAAAACAGCTAATTGAGTCAAGCCATTCTATTGTCTAATCAAGGTAACAGGGACAGTATGTCTAGCAGCTAAATTGTTGACTGGGAGGCCCCTTCTGTAAAGGGGAGGTTTGAGACATTTGACCCTACTTCCTGGGTACAGAGAAAATAAGATAGGGCGAGGAGAATGCCAGGAGAGCGATGCTAGTTTGGAGGATCCTGGTGTAGAAGACATCAGTGAAAAGGACTCTGGGCCAGGCACTATGGTGCCGCTGGAGGGAATCCTACAGGACAGGGTTGGTGTGAGCTAGTAACCCAGGCTAGGAGACACCATAACTGTTTTGCTAAACGGTAGTGGTAATATTGCGGGAGGATAAGACCCTGAAAGGGACAGAGATTATGACTTTGGAGTGCTGACTGCAGGAGGCTGCTGGAGGATACGTGCTACCATTTACCCTGTAACTTGTGAACGTCTTGTGGTGTTGTGCTGTCGTAATAAAGTCTTATTTTGGATATATCCTGGTCTACCCGAGTGAGTTGAATCCCACAGAGGGTAACTTCCATCCCAGCTATGGGTGGTATCCTCACATTTGGTGGCAAGCAGTGGGATCACTCGGCCCGGTGTCACAAGAACCGGGAAGGCTGCAAAGGACGCAAGCGGTTGCGGTCCAAGAGCCTTGTAGGTACAGCACAGCACAAGCTACACAGCACCCAGAGGAAGCCTATCAGAGGAGTTGCAAGAAACGTGAATCATGAACAAGTATAACTCCCTAAAACTGGATGAACTCCGGGGATTATGCCGGACAAGGGAAATTGCTACTACCCAGGATGACTTCAGGCCACAACTAGTGGAAAAACTACACAAATGGGACCTGTGCCTACTCGATAATGCGGGCAGGAAGGAAATATCAGACGTCCCAGCAGTGGAAGCCACCCAAGTTGAGACTTATGTTGCAGAAATCCTGAAAGCCAAGGAGTTGTATAAGGACCAGGAGCAGCCAGTAAGGATTCAGGAGATTGCAGCTACAATACAAACATCCCCCACCCCAGGCCAGTCAGCAGTGTACAGTGGAAGCTATGACTATGGTCAGCTTCGTCAAGAGCTGCAGCATGTCCTTGGTCAGTGAATCCGGAGAAAAGGGCTTGAGCTGGTAAAAGCAGGGCTGACTGAGATATTTCCCAGCCTTCAGGATTGGGTGGCAAAGTGTAACCCACAGTCCTGGGAGAAAGTAGAAAAGGGGCAGAGTGAAGGCCCAAAGAGACCCAGCAGCCAAGGACAAGCAATACCACACTTGGGACAAGTCTGGAAGTGGTGCCATCGATGTGGATACTGGGGACATCTTCAACAGCAGTGTCCCAGGAAAGGAGGTCAATTAGACTAATTACCACCCACGGGGGTTGTTGGCAGGAGCCACCCCCGGAAAAACAAACACTACCACCCTGATGCGCCAGAGGCGAGGGGGGTAAAGGCCACTTGCAATGCTGTGGCTGACATGAGGCAAACAACAGGAGGACGCCTTTACAGGCACTTGAAACCTGTATGGGTGGATGGCAGAAAAGCCCAAGGATTTAGGGACTGTGGGGCAGCCATCACCCTGGTACGCCCCGAGTTGGTGGATTCAAGAAGAATTATCCCCAACAAGTACTTTAAAATTAGGATGGAGGATGGACGATGGGCAGAGATTCCAACAGCCCAAGTCCAGTTGCATTGGGGCCATTGTAACAACCTGGTGGAAGTTGGAGTTATGGCAGGAATGTCCAATTAGGTGATTTTGGGCAATGATTTGGGGCAAGACCTCAGGAATTATTTTCTTGGAAAAGCCCATAGAAAGGTGAGCCCCAGGCAGAAGAAGAACAACCACTTCTACACGCCAGTAACTAACGGGTATCAGCAACCTCTCTTTACCATCTCCGGGCCTCTGAGGGTGAGTAGCCAAGACCATCCTGAGGGGGGGGTTAGTCCTGGGGGAGGAGGATAAATCTAGACTGCAAGAAGCCCAGCTACTAGATCCAGATCTATAAGGGATGCGGGCACTAGCAGATATGTTGTATAAGACTGGGGTGGTAGAGGATTGTGCTTGGTTGGATGGGTTACTGTATACGGTGTCCAGCCCAAATCATAAGTACAGGTTGGTAGTCCCAACCGAATATCGGGATCGGTTTATAGCTCAGGCCCATAGGGAAGGGGGTACCGATCACAGAGGAAAAAGGAGAACTCGAGCCAGGCTCAGACAGCAGTTCATGTGGTTAGGTTTAGCGAGGGATGTAGACCGCTACATAGCCAACTGTGCAGACTGCAAGAATATGTTAGGGCAGGGCTGCAACAGTGACATTCGGACACGGGAGGGGAGAAGGCAGCATAGAAAGCAGGACATTGATGACTGCGTGATGTTACTCTCAGTAGTCCCTGTAGGAGATAGTGTGCAGCAGGATTCCTGCAAGAAGCCAGTCCATAAGCGGACGCAGGCTGCGAAAATGAGTAATCCCAGTGCAGAAGGGAACTGGGGAAAGGGGAGGCGTAGCCAGACAGGACCCCAGACAACCAGGGAAAGGCAGTCAGTAAGGCTCTTAGTCAGCAGGGCTCAGAGTAGCTACTGGAGCAGGAGACCGAGACTTCCCGCAGAGGTTCTGGGAATTGATAGGTGCTGGCGGCTACAAGAATATAACAAGGTGCAGCAAGTGAACGCTGGAGGCTGCGCACAGCCCAGCAGGAAATTGGTTCATCTCGTGGGGGACCACATAAAACCTGCAGTAGTGTCTGCAGAAGAGACTGGGGCTCAAGTTTAAAAAGTAGGGGAGGAATGTGAGGAAACCGGGTGCTACTGGACTGAGAAGTATGTAATCATCACCCGTTTCTCACGGTTTATTGTACTTTTTAATCCTTGGCCCAGTCTAAGTATATACACCAGAGCATTGGTGTATTATGTGTATTATTATTTCATGTTATTAGATACATTTTGCCCATACTATTACCTGTGATATTGTATGTAGTATAAATATAAACAATATTGCCATACTGTGTGAAAATATCAGAACAATAGCAGTCATTTTGCTTGTGCTAGCTAATGTAATTACCATTTGTCTCAAATGTCTATTGTATGGGGTGCAGCTGAGATGAGGTTTGTTATCAGAACAATGTCTGAGTTAACTAGCTGGCAGCCCATGTTAATTAGCTAGGTCAACAGATAACCTGAGAGGTAATGAGGTTAGAACTTCTACTCATATGCAATGTGCCTCCACAGTAATATATTGGTTGAAATAGCATGGGGAAATGTATCAATATGTATCAATATAAATGTAATTGTATCAAAAGGTATCACAGACTTATATTGTGTAACCCTGCTGATATAATGTGTCAAAAGTCTTATTGTTCCATGTAAGCGTGCAGTGTCATTCCTTGATGTACTATTGTAACCCCATGTGTAGTGTATCCAGCCAAAACAGCTAATTGAGTCAAGCCATTCTATTGTCTAATCAAGGTAACAGGGACAGTATGTCTAGCAGCTAAATTGTTGACTGGGAGGCCCCTTCTGTAAAGGGGAGGTTTGAGACATTTGACCCTACTTCCTGGGTACAGAGAAAATAAGATAGGGCGAGGAGAATGCCAGGAGAGCGATGCTAGTTTGGAGGATCCTGGTGTAGAAGACATCAGTGAAAAGGACTCTGGGCCAGGCACTGTGGTGCCGCTGGAGGGAACCCTACCAGGACAGGGTTGGTGTGAGCTAGTAACCCAGGCTAGGAGACACCATAACTGTTTTGCTAAACGGTAGTGGTAATATTGCGGGAGGATAAGACCCTGAAAGGGACAGAGATTATGACTTTGGAGTGCTGACTGCAGGAGGCTGCTGGAGGATACATGCTACCATTTACCCTGTAACTTGTGAACGTCTTGTGGTGTTGTGCTGTCATAATAAAGTCTTATTTTGGATATATCCTGGTCTACCCGAGTGAGTTGAATCCCACAGAGGGTAACTTCCATCCCAGCTAAGGGTGGTATCCTCACAGAGGTAATAGGTGATCTGTTCCATGGCTGCTACATGCCAGATTTGTTTTTTAAGGGCTGCTAGTGACGGGGGATGGGGGAGTAGTTATCCAGTTTAGGCGATAAGGGATTTAGCAGCTGTCAGTGTATGTGTAGCTCATTTTTTGGAATATTTGTTGATTTCCGGAGGAGGATAACATAGCAGGAACACTCAGGGGTCCTTCACAACGGGAGCCTCAAATAGAGAATTTAGAAGGCCACAAACAGCATCCCAGAAAGAGGAGATAATTGGGCAGGTCCACCATATATGGAGCATAGTCCCCCTGTGGCCACAGCCCCTCCAACAGTTAGGTGAAGAGGAAGGAAATATGCTATGAAGTCGTGTAGGAGTATAATACCAACAATAATAGATTTTATAGGAAGTTTCTTTAAGTTTGGTGGATATGGAGCTTTTGGCTATCCTCAGTCTCATATTATCCCAAGCCTCGTCGTCTGAGAGGGACCAAGATCCCTTTCACAATCAACTTCATGGGAGCTCGGAGCGGGAAAGACAGCAGCGACAAATATTCTATAGAGTTGGGATAATGCACCACTTTTTGAGACATTTATAGAACTTAGGTATTTGATAAAAATAATATTATAGCTCAATGGATTTGGTGGAATATAATGCACAATATATGGTAAAAGAATTTGTTATTCAAATACTACTCACCTAGCGGCTGCTGATGAAATAGGATATTAATAAAAGTTTCTTAAGTTATAATATACATATTTACTTTTATAGGTATTGTGTTATGTGTATTCTAGTTCAGAATGAGGCTTGAGGGTGCCATATTGGTTATAGAATTCTGGATCGAGCCATATTTTGTTATGATTCTGAGGTTATAATTTTAATATTGCAGTAGTTATTAATGAGTATAAGGTTGTTACTTGCCTGAATTAATCTTATGGATTATTATAATTAGATATCCTTCTACCGCTCTAAGTGAATAAGAATGGTTGTGGCCTGGAGTGGTCTGTTCTTTTTTCTTTTTTCTCTTTTTTTATGTCTTCAATGTTTAATTGTAAATCACTGGTATTCCTATGTAGGTTATTATTTTTTAAGTCATTTTTTTCCCTGTTGGTTTTTTTTTCCCCCGGAGCTTACTGAAATTGTGAAATCTCATTTCTATTAAGTAGCTGATTTGCATTTTTGTATTTAAATGCAGTTATTGGGGGGTCCCAGTCTGCTTGTTCACAGAAGCGAACATATTTTGATAAAATACTTTGCAGCTGTTTATTAATACAATCTTTTAAGTATGAATATCCTTAAGTTTTGTTCATGGAATGTAGGAGGGATTAATTCTCCCATGAAACGTAGAAAAATACTTATGTGAATAAATTACAAGCGGATGTTAACTTCTTGCAAGAGACACACCTAACAATGTCTGAAATAAATGTCAGTTTTATAAGTATGGAAATAAATCGGGAGACTTCTATCGAACTTGCTTAGAGGACATAAACCTAATGTCAATATTGCAGCCTTGGTAAATGATAGTAAGAAGTTACAACTTACGGAGGAGGATACTATTGGGGTTCAAAAGTATTTTTATCAAAACTTTTATATAGCCAACCATTAATTGATGTAGAAGTCAAATGCATATTATGGGAAAAAATTATAGTCCCACAAGTTACAAGTGATCAGATGGAAACTTTATTAACTCCAATTACGGTGGAAGAAGTTACCAAGGTAATTTGACATTTAAAGACCAGGTGGACTTAGTGGGGAATTCTATAGGATAGTGCAACCATATATTACTGAACATTGGTGAATCTATATAATTATATAATGCAGTGATGTCCTCTTCCTATACCATTTATTTGTATAGCATCACAAATTCCGCAGCACTGTACAGAGAATATTTGTCATTCACATCAGTCCCTGCCCCAATGGATCTTACAATCTAAATTCCCTAACACATACACAAACACACACACTCACACACTAAGGTTAATTTTGTCAGAAGTCAATTAACCTACTAGTATGTTTTTGGAGAGTGGGAGGAAACCAGAGCACCTGAGGGAAACCTACGTAAACATGGGGAGAGCATACAAACTCCACACAGATAAGTCCCTGGTCAGGAATCGACCCCATAAGTGCTAGACACTGAGCCACCGTGCACAACCAAACTTGTGTAGGAAGCTTTTGTCACGCTTCAAAGTAAGTAACAGCTATGGAGTCCAGGATGTGATAAAGAATATAGGTGTTTATTGATCAAAATGCTGATAAATAGTACGAACCAAATAATGCTGAAACTGCACAGGAATATCACAGATGACTGGATACTGGTTGCAAGGAGTACTGCTGATACAGGAGGAATGATGAGATGAAGAAGGATCCGAGGTAGAGATAAGAAGTCCAAAAGCACAGGAGAACCAGGAGACAACCAAGGGGGAAGGCAGCAAAACAACAATGACCAGCACAGGAGAGAGAGAGGCAGGTATAAATAGGGAACACCCAGGTGCAGGAGATAATAAATGAGACAGGTAAACCATAATACTAACAAAGGAAAAGCACAATAGTAGCACCTCTGCTGAATAGAGATACTGTCATAAAATATACAATGCACACAATTATAAAGTCCAAAGTCCAGAAGGCTGGATCTGCTAAGCAAAGCAGCATGCAATGCAGAGAGCTGCAGCAGATCCTGACAGCTTTAATGTCATTGTTTATGATTTAAAGGGAGTACTCTTACTTAAAGTGCACCAGTTGTAGAAAATTTGTAGAGTGAACCAGTATTCGTAACAACGTTTTACTCCCTGATTTTTATTTGAAGTTCACAGTCCTTACAGTAGCAGGTGTGAGCATTCACTCAACAAGGGGGAGCACATAAAAGACACTTTAGACACCATCTTATTATCCATTAATTGGATTTTGTTTATATTTCCCTAATCACAAGTGTCACAATCACTAAACTGAAGGGCACACTCACCCATAAAGCTTTTAAACAGCCAACAGATGTTCTTATTAGAGGGATTAGTTCCATGCAGAAGGCCTGAGTAAAAGAAGACTTTCTTATCAGTTGACTGCACTCCTGGAGAGTCCGCTGTTCTCTTCTTGTCAGATAGTCATGTGACAGTTTGGGTCCTGGTGTTTAGGGCACATTCCAGTCAGGCACTGAAGATACACTAAAACTACTTATCACCAAAAGAATGTATGTATAATAAAGCATCCCTGTGCATGTTTTATAAAAGCTATTATTATAATATGCGCACTCCAAAGAAATGCAGATAATTAAATGTACTTTGCCAACGGTTCAAAACAGAAACATTAATACAGACTGAATCTTATTATTACTTTATTACTATTGTACAGTGGAAGCTATACTCTGTTATCATTGCGTAGCAAAACAAATATTTCACTCTGCTGTACACAGAGGGCCTGAGTCATTAGGGAGAGCAAAGCATAAAAAAGGAGTAACTTTGCATTGGGCAAAACCATGTTGCATTGGAGGAGGAGGTAAATTTAAAATGTGGGGACAGATTTATAGTTGGGGTAGGGCATGTCCTTGATCAACTTTAAATTTCAATGTAAAAATAAAGTTATCAAGTATTTGTATGCTAGATGAAAAAATAGCCAGTATTTAACTTGTGTGCAAAATAATAAACTAGTTTGCACCCCTTGTATTGTAACATGGTTTGTCCCGGAGAACATTTACTCCTTTTTTTGCCTTACTTTCCTTAATGACTCAGGCCCAGAGTCTTTGTGTTTGACCATGCATTGCATCTTGTGAACAATAAAACAATACATTTGTTTTCTCAAAATCAAATTTTGGGTCCGTCTGCTGCTAGCTGTCTCTTGGAGCTGTAGAACTTACAAGTAATCCTGGGTACACACTACAGGGTTTTTCAGACGATTATGGGGCCACTCGCACAATAAACGACCGTTTGGGCCAATATCGCAGTAGTGTGTACGCTCCAATGCTGAATGATTTTCGTTCCAAAGCACATAATATAGTGTCATTTCATTTTATAAACTGGCTAAAACTCTCTTTAAACGATGGAACATTGTTGGGCAAATTCTGCAGTGTGTACGCACTTACCACCAGCAGTGTAGGCAGATCTAAGTAGAGTTTACAGAGTCGCAATCTTTTCAGACGATGGTTATAACAGATGAAGAGCACAGATCTGCAGGTAAAACTTGTATAGTGTGTGCATGCTGATTGGGACTTTTGTTTTTCTTTCAGTCGTTGGCAAAATTGTTAACGACATCGGGAAAAATTTCCTGTCGAGTGTACCCAGCCTAACTCAGTGCCTCATCCAAGTGTTGTCCACACAATCCATACAGTCATTAATCAACACTGCTGGCAATAAGACTATTTACTCCAGGGTATCTCAACTTCAACACTAACATATTCCTGATTGCTGATTTCCTTAATCTTGTCCAAGTGAATTAATTTACTTATATGTCAGTAGTTACCCTGGCTTCCTCCACATAGGTAAAACCTGGAAAGACTTGTCCGTCATACGTAAAACCTGGCGTTGAGGAAGTCACTTAAATACAGTAGGAAGATCATCCAAAGTGTTGTTGGAATATAGCTCCAGAATCACAGAGCTCTCAAATATTTTTGCATCTCAGACTGGCGCTGGGGAATACAAAATGCATCCTGCACCTCCCTCGTCAGCCTCCTATGTACCTGTTTTATTTATTGAATTTTCAAACATTGCAGGGAAGGGGTACAGACAAAGAAAACTGGGGACATCAAGTACATCAAAACCAATTAATATTGTAGAGAAAAGATAAAAAAACATCATATTGAACTTTCTATTTTTATCACCCATACCACATTGTATTTTTGATATTTTTGATTTGATTTTGATTGTTTACATAGCTTTTATGTTCTCATTTTGGCGGTTTGTTCTTTGAGACTTCTGATAATGGTTTTGATTGTCAATACTGTCTTTAAATTTCAATGAAATTACTTAAAAAAAAATCCTATTGAACCATATGTTGCAAAACTAGAGGCTAAATCATTGGGTAATTAATGGTCTTGAAAATTCAGGAAAAGGGACTCGATGCGTAAAGGGAAGAGTCTGCATTACAGTGGAGAGGGTAGAGAATTGGGGGGGGGGAGTTGGAGGGGATTTGTTAGTAGAGGAATGTAAGAGACGAAAACAAAGGACGGAACCTAGAATTAAAATATTTACTATATGTTGAAAAATTTTACAAGCAAGTCCTGTATACTTTAGATGACTGTTTTATCGCTGTGTATTGCAGTACTAAAAATCATTACTCCAAAATCTTTTTTTTATTTTTAATAAGATGTAATTTTCATCTGCCAGAAATGTATTGCTAGCAGCTGTAACTGGCAGGTGTTCTAAACAATGTCTGCTTAGAAAGTAACAGAGTTTTATGGAACATAACACGCTCCAAACAGAACAAGACCATTTCCTTTTAGTATATGGATTCTAGAAGACAATTACTGTTTGAATTGTAAGTTATGCAGTCAGTAGTAACTATGCCTTCATAGCATGTCAAAGAGAGGCCCACAGAGGTAAATGCAGCTTTATGTGTCATGTAAGTCCAACTTTTAAAAAAAAAATATATGCTCATATTACTGGGTGACTGGGTTTCCTCCTGTTATGTGGAGCTTTTTGCACTTTAAATTGGGCAGGGGGCACATGGACATAATAAAGGTAATTGAGACTCCATGTTTTAGACATCTGAGAACGCTGTCAAGAGCTGTTCAGGCAGCCAATGAAATATGTATTGGGCGAATATCCACAATTTTGGTAGAACATGTTGAAAGTCCGACCTGCCAAATTGCATGCATGCTACTCCAATATCAACATTAGCATGAAATTGGCTTTTTAAAAACAAACCTTTGATTGCAATGCGTTGTGATTGAGTATGTGTTACATAGACAAGAGTTAAACAGAAAGGCTGTTTTTGTAGTGTTTAGTGTATGTGTCAGAAGGTACACTTGCAGAAAAGGGATATTTGACACAATTACCGAACCTGTTTCGCGAGTGCTTGAAAAAGGGCACTAAATGAGCTGTGGTGGGCAAAAAAGGATGAAATGCCCTCCGCTGAATACCAGTGATATCGGATTGTCTTGTTAAGAAAATAGTTTAAAGTTCTGTTTTACCTTGTTTGTGTACATTTTATATGTGGGGTTTATATGGTCTGCATGATGACTTGTGCAAATGCAAGTCATGTGATGTTTTTATACCACACACTGGAACCACTTGTTCATTATAAATCACAGTAACTTGGTTTGATCAACTTCCCGTTTCCGTGGCCCATGTATTCATGATCTGCTCTTACCTTTACATAAACCTTTTCCCAGCATATGGTTTCCTAATCGCCCGGCTTCACTAGTATGTGGTTGGAGGGAGGGTCTCTGTCCTCGCATAGAGTGGAGTTCATGGGTGCTTCTAACTGAAGCTCTGCAGCCCCAAGAATGATTCATGGAATTAAACAATGAATACAAAAATGTGTCCTGTCTTTCTTTAGTGTGAATTTGGCTATAAGCTGTATTCAATGTTTATCTCGCGCTCGTCCAGGATGTCCTCGGATTTGAACTGGGTGGACCTAGAACAAATTATAGCCAATCAGAATGTTCACAGCAGGGTAGAGTATTTTAAATCTCTTAAAATGGACACATCAAAAGATCAAACTCATCTCGAGTTTGGTCTTTTGATGTGTCCATTTGTGTCTTTATGTTAATGACTATAGGGCTGCATGTGATGGGGCAGCCTAACAGATTGATAGTAGAAGGAGCAGGGTGTGTGAGTTTCGTATCAAACTTAGGCAGGCAGATTGTAGTACAAAATACACTTCTATATGAACTGAGGTTCATACATCCAACTTGTTTTAGCACCTGATGTTATATAACCCTAAAAGCCTGTGTATGTCAGATAGTTATTGGTAACACCTGAATACTGTAGGGTTAACACTGAACCGTGCTTGTAATTTACTAAACAGATGTATCATTTGCACCAGCAGGGTGTATCTAACATTGTCGGTCAGTATTCATGTAGTCATGTCCTTACCACATCTTTCATGCAAGCAGTGCACTCACGTTAATCCTTTATTATTAAGTAAATAAATATTACTTGTTAAAGACAGGCAGAGCACAGAGTAAGAGCAGCCCATACAGTCCAACCCATTCTGCACCCTGCTTGTAGAGAAACCCAGGCAGTGGTAGATATTATTCCTGTGTTTGGTTTGTTATCTACCTAAACCTTGCAGCTTGTGACTTCCTTGTAGCACAATGTTCATTTGAAGTTTGTCTTCTGGAATGGTTGGAATGAATTGGAATTTTGCTATTGAGAGGCTGAAGGCCTCTACAGTAATTGAAATATTTTGGCCACCGTGGGAAGTCTGTTGTTCATAACACAGGTCAGCCTAGTAAACACTTCTAACAAAGTAGACATGTCAATCATTGTTTTGCTTCCGATAAGCAGTCAGTACATAAACGTTTGATTGACAGGTCTGCCTTCCAAGAGATGCCTAAGGAGATGCGTTTCCATGAGGCTACAAAACAACTAGTCTCCATCTGGATGCAGGATTTTCTGGTGCTCCTTTTTAAATTGTGACACCTACCAATTATTTATTACACTTTCTCTGCATTAATGGCTATTCCAACACAGTAAAGTAAATTATTCACATAAACAAAAGGGGAAAAACAGACAATAATTTAAGTAATAAAAAATGTTAGACATAGAAATGAGCTAAGATAAAAATATTTTTACCACCAGTACAGGGCAAAAATCGTACATGTCAAAAACCGTACCTGTCGCTGGCAAAATCTTAATTCTAAAGGTATTGGAGTTTAAATTCCCACATGCACGTGTTCACATGTTTAAGGGAATTAGAAAACCTCATTGATGTCCAGAATTCTTGTGCATATATAAAACTTTTCACATGTAAAGTAACTAAACTGTAACATTGCAATATTCCATATAATTTGAAGATGAGTCACTGTAATGGGATAAAAAAATATATAAAATAATTTACAGTTTTAATTTCATCTCTCTGTGGTATACATATGTATAAAATGGTGACAACTATCCGTTCCCCTCTTATTCTACACACCTTTCTGATTTCTTCTTTCTTGTGTCTGTCGTCTATTATATGTTTTACAAACCGCGCTATCTGTACCTGTTGATGGACCGTGATAACTTTACATGATTCTGTTTTGGAATTATGTTTCTTGTGCTGTTTGTATCCCTCTGAATATCCTTATAAAAACAAATTACACAAAAAAATGGTGACAACTAGTCTGGCCAAGATTTGTGGAAAGTCCTCATAAGTGGCAGTATTTCAGGGGGGAAGGGGGAAGGTCATTCTTTGTTTTATCATCTTTTCACAGTTTTCTATGTATCCCTGACAGAGAGTCACTCTTTTTTTACTTACTGGAAGGCTACGTATTGTTATGTTATTCATGTGTTATATATGGAGTGGTAGACATTGGGGCCATAAAGTTCTGTATCAGTGGGGGCAAGGCCAGGCTACACAGGGTGCACAATTTTAAAATCCAAGTCTACATCGCTTTTCACCAGGAGATCCTTTAAGAAGACATGTGGTAAGATATTAAAATAAGTTTCATCCTTCAAATGGTTAGTTCATTTGGTCCAATTGACACGAACTAAACGTGTGTGACCAAAGTGGACATGGATCCAGGAGTTCTGGTCAAGCTGGCATTTCTGGCTGTGTGTAGGCTTTTATAATAGACTCAGTCCAGCCAAGAGAACAGCAGAAAACTTATGTCAACTGCAACATATTACATGTTTTTCAAGATAAATAGAGACACGTTCTGCTCACATCTCCCCAATAAACATTTGTCTTATAGGTAGATATTAAAGTTTTCTTAAGTTATATATTATATCAATCACATCAGTCCCAGCCGTATTGGAGCTTACAGTCTACTGTCTGTTCTGGTCAGCAGCTAGTTAACCTGCCAGTATGTTTTTGGGCTTTGGGAGCAATCCAGGGCACCCAGTGGAAACCCAGAGTAACACATGGAGAACGTGCAAAGTCCGTACAGATAGGGCCGTGTTTGGATTCACTAACCACTGTGCTACAAATGTCTCTCCAGAGTTAGGGGATTGAAATATCTGGAAAACAATCCTTTCGAATTATCTACCGTTACCTTACCTCAGATGTAACCAAGTCTGCATGAACTAAAGAGAAAGTACCACATAGACCAAAACATTTGAAGCCAACATAATTGCTGGAAGAATAGGGCTATCTTATGGTGCATCTGCCTCTAAGATATGGTTGGAGCATCTGAGCATGGAGAGAGCCAGGATCTTCACGTCTCATTCTGGATCTCTTCTAGATTACATGGATTATTCCCCAGCTTCTTAACCTTATCCAGTAAAGGGTGGCCAGAAATGTTGAGGTTTGATCTTAGCTCAAGCTCTTTTCCTCCAAGTTGAGAGCGTATCATAAAAATCCTTAATGCTTCTAACTTCTCATCCAAATCATAAACCTCCTATGAGTCGATTTCGATCTGAAGGTACTAGATGTATGTAACATGTCTTTCCCCCTGTAGTTTGTTGGCCAGTGAATAGTTGGTTTTCTTAATTTCTCTGAGATGCAATGATAGATCCATCTGGTGTTTTTTTCAGGAGACAATGTAACCATTAATACAAATTGTGCTAGCTTCAAGTTTCATTATTTATAGGTGTGCCTGAAGTTGTGTTATAATGGCTATTCCAGCAGTATAATGCACTTTGGTGTTTTTTTACTTTTGCATAGCTTGACCTTATTCCATCTCATGAGTTGAGGAAATCTGCAGCTGTATGTGCAGATAATTAGGCATTATTTCCACTCCCTCTTCTTAGGCGCATCTGTTGTTACAATCTCTGCTTTTTTTTCTTCCTATTGAATGTCCCAGTCCAGATATTAAGGGGTTTCTTTATGAAATTATGAAAAAAAACTAATCCCATTTTCGTTGGATTTAGTGATTTACCCTCTGGCGATGCTTACCCTAGATAACAAGGGACAGTGGTGGTACAAGTATCGCCGATGACCTCTAATCTTGATAGCCCAGGGGGCTGGCAAGGACAAACTGCTTTGTTAATAAAATAAAATAAAAATTCCTGGTTTTTTTTAAATAAAGATATTTATTTTTTATTCCATTTTTTTATTTATTTTTTTTTATTTATTTATTTTTTTTCCAATTTTTTTTTTTTGCTGAGTCTGGATCTTGAAGCCTAGCATGCCAGCTCACGTATGACCGAGGTTCCTTGGACTGGCAGGAGAAGCAGTAGTCCATTCATCACTGCCAGCCAGTATTGCTAGGGAGCTGGTTATCGCTCTACTGCCCCAGCGTACTTTTCATCATAAATGGGATGAAGATCTCTGCAATAAAGAGCGATCAAAAATCTACCTTATTGACAGGTCTTCGTAACTATTCAATTCAATAAATCTTGTAATATTTTAATGTACAATTAATAGATGTGAACTCTTACTTCATTATGAAATGTCTGGCATACAGGTTCCACTATTTGACTATACAACTTGACCCGAGCACAAGCCTAAAACTTGTCAGAGAAGAGTGCCCGTAATCCTGTGGTAGATGTGGTCTGAACTTCACTTTAGACCATTGAGAGTAAATCACTGTGTTCAATGCACATGCTATTTGCACTAGGTTCTTAAAAAGGTGCAGTCCCACATAGTTGTTTTTGTTCCTAAACAGCAAATTTAGTACCTCTCTAACTTGAAGCTGAAGTTATTAGATGTTTGTTCAGTGTTCTCTGCAAATTTGATTTTTGTGTAATATGTATATGGCTGCAAATGCAAACAATTGTTGGAGGTGGCTTAGTACTAGGTATGCCCTCAGTGAGAGTGTGAAATTCCCCTAACTTGGTGTGACATGTCCCCAATGTGGAAGCACCGTGCCACCTCCAGCCTCCTCACTTCATCTTGAGTTGACAAGATCTAAAATTAGGAGTTATGTTTTAAGAAAAAAACAATTAAAATTGAAAGTAATTTAGGAGGTGTTCCAAAATTGATGGCAGACACAACTTTAAAGTGACGTTCTTAATTTTTCCACCATGCACATTCCAATCTAGGGCTGTAACCAGGTTGAGCATTTGCCTGAGGGTTCTTCCCGATCTGGGAAGTAAACATGCATCTATATAAGTGGTAGGACATACAAATACGTGCATTTGCATATACTTAAATGTGATATTCCTTGGTTAAATGCTGTCTTGGAATATTTTTAAGCCAAATGCCCCTACATTCCTGATGGCATGCGCTTATGTATCTCATCTTCAACTGAATTGATTTTCCTATTTGCTTTGTATGTGTTTGGGAGTGAAATTAGCACACAGTTTATGTGTTTAGCATGTGGATAAATATCTTAGAAATCTTAATTTCTCTTGTCTTTTTCCTCTGTTTGCACATCTGCATATGTCCTTGAAGAAGGAGAAAGAGAATGTTATGTGTGAAGGAAATAGTTTCAAACAACCGGTGAAAGACATTACAACACGAGATTATTTTTTTTATTAGTGCATTAAATGAAACTTCATGGCATGTGCATTTATTTTAGTTTGATTATATACATTCTGGGGTTTAAAAGGAATTCTTCATGTTGGCAGGATTGTAATGAGACAGGCAGCTGCCTCGCCTTGTTGAAAGATATGTTGAAAGTGCCCAATCAAAGTCTCAATTCACATGCAATAAATAAAGCAGCCATCAGCCCAGCATAGAGATATGTCAGTGTATTCTAGGGCTCTAATCAGTAAGCTGCTTCTTCTCCAGATTCCAATCTTTCCCAGTCATACCATGCAGAAAATAATAACCCCAGCGCCAACTGTCATATTAAAGCAAGCTAAAGTCTCCCAGAATAAATCTTGTCTTCCCTTTAAAGAAATATGTTTTTATGTTTTACTTTGAAAGCAAGGAAACAGATTTGTATGGGTTACTTGTAATAATTGCTTATTCTTCATTCCACTCTATCTGATTGTGTTACTGAGATATCAAAGAGTGCGTGGCGTTGTTTAGTAGGAGCCTAACTCCTTCACTTCTCCTATCTGAAATTGCAAATGTTGACCTCTGCAACCCTGTGGGTTATCCTAATGGAAGAGAAAGAACGTGCCAGAAAATTCACTGAATATATAACTTGGGAATCAAAGCAAATTGGCAAATTACTTAGCAGAATAACCGTACTTCCAATTTCTGTAAGTGCATTCAATTTACAAATGTTATTGATGGAATTGCAAAGATTTTGTTGAATATTTATTGACGTGCAGTACCACCTTACAGCCTGCAGGTGGTGGTGTATAGTATTGTTTCTAAGGGAATCATTTTGTTATTGTAAAGACTGGTCAGTAGCTGTAGCTGTAGCAAATTCAAACAAGTATACATTAGTTTATCTACAAGTAACAGTAAATTTAACACACGGCCAACAATGTGCTGGTGCTTCGGCCTATACGATATAAAAACAAGGTCAGTAATGAATCTCCAATTCCCTTTGTGTTATCCTTTATTTCATATTTTGCAGACTTTATATTTTATGGAAATGATTTTCTTTTAATTCTTTATTTTATGCTGTGAATTATACAGCTTTATTACTAACCTGACAATTTCCGACACACTATACAATGTGAATAGGAAAATCCATCATCGTCTCCTTCTTTTATTATCAATTTTTATCTGCATTGTCAAAACCAGTAAAAATATCTTGTAACAAAAAGGTGAGGTCAGAGCACAGGCTTGTGGTAGTGAGGGTCTGGGAGGGGGAGACTCCAATCTCTCCTCCCAGTGAATACTCAGTAAGGCACAATGCCATTTGCCTTGAGCTCAGCAATGATCGTAATAGAGCACCATATTCAGAATATGTACAAAGCAAAGCCTTAGGTCAACCCTGCATACCCTACCCCTGTCCAGGCTGATACATTACACAAGGGGTTTAAGACCTAAGCAGCCAACACCTGTTATCTCCCAAGTCTAGCAGCACAGTGCAGCAGCTGTTCTGTGGACATGTGTTATTGAAGTTAATGTAGCACTTAGTAGAAAAAAGTTAGTCCCTAATTTCTTGATGCACCGTGCTTACAACATATATACTGTGTGTGACATGAATGCATGCTGCAAACATAATACAAAAAAAGACTGATTTAGACAAATATACAGTGACACATACCACTGAATTGCTTTATACTACGAAAGTAATAAATATATATATATATATATATATATATATATATATATATATATATATATATAAAACAAAATAAGTAGGAGGGGGCGCCACATAGTATAATACTGTATTCAACAATACAGATAGGTGTACCACAAGCCAGAATTTAAATCACCAAGTGGATATAGGCACTCAGGTGTTAAGAGTGAATCAGTAAGGATAAAAACACACAAAGGAGGAAATATTTCCAAGACCACCAACACCATACACCATTTCCTCCTTTGTGTGTTTTTATCCTTACTGATTCACTCTTAACACCTGAGTGCCTATATCCACTTGGTGATTTAAATTCTGGCTTGTGGTACACCTATCTGTATTGTTGAATACAGTATTATACTATGTGGCGCCCCCTCCTACTTATTTTGTTTTAGATTATTCCAGTCCACCAACTGGCTTCGTGGGAATTTTGGCAGCCTCCTGAACATAGGATATCTACTTCTTCCAAAGGACAATATTTGAATCGGAACTTGTTTATCTTCTCAGAGTTACGCGCTGCACTATCTATTGTATTTGTTTATATATATATATATATATATATATATATATATATATATATATATATATTATGTAATCTACTGCAGGAGTGGAAGTTGGCTGGTGTACGGTGGTACGCCATACCGCCACTTCTCCCACTGCATTCATTGTAAAAGTAGCAAATTCCATTCACTTACATTTTCCATACCTCCACTTCTAAATGTCCACTTCAAGTGGAAGTGTTACTATTGTAACTAGAGAGGAATATCATGTATGCCGGTTTTATAAGGAGAGATCCTACGGATTGTTCTGTTGCCACACGCATGCGATATTAGGCTAACTTGATTTTCACTTGTGCACTCACATATAAAACCATTTTCATTGTCATGAAATGTTGGCAGTGCCAAATGGACTATCATTAATATTATCTAAAATGAAAGAAAGTCCCTGGGCAGCTTATAGGTGTCTTCATTGAATCTTTCTGATGACATGAAACTGATTGTTGCTACTTTTTGGGGGTATCTAGGTCAAGGATTGTTCCAACAGTTCGTGTACATGCTTAGTGCATACCTGCCTATTTTTCAAACCTCTCTTTTGGAAGTTGCAGGGGCAGGTATGAAAGAAGAGGTGGGTATAATTGATGATGCTAATTGCTTCATCCACCGCTGCCCACTCATAGTTCACTGGGAAGGGAGGAACTTGATGATGCATCTTGCATCATAACAGCATGTCCCCGCCCACCTTTCGGGAGATGTGCCTGCTCTCTTCGGGAGTCCAGGATGTCTCCTCCTAATTCGGGATTAGCTTGGTGTCAGTCACACTTTATATGCTAATGGTGGTTTTGAGGCTTATTGCTTCTTATGATCAATATGACAGGCCTGCCATAACTAATAGATTCTTACAAAACAGTATTTGACAGGAGCACTTTGTCACAAAACAGTATAGGCAGCGTTTATTAAGCTGTTGCTTACGTTACACCATGTGTAAAACTCATTGCTGCCTTTGCTGAGCTTTCATATACATAGCAGTCTTCCTGTATTAAGTCTGTTAAGGGGCCCCTCAGTGATTGACTGGCTGATGAATTGATCTGATAAGGATCAATAGTTTGGGGTCAGATACATTGCAAGTGTATGAACAACATGAATCCTCTGGAATTATTTTAGATCATTGGAACTTTTACTGTACAGTCATATTCTTATTAGATCAACCCTCGACCTAATCCACTTCTCATTTCCAGTCAATTACATTCTCCTATGACTGGACTGTCCTGCCCTAATCAGACTGCATCTTTCTACAACAAAAACACTCAGTTCAGCCCTAGACAGTGTATCTCCATCTACCACACATTGCTCTGACAATCCAAATCCCAACCATGGCGCACCAAACAGACCCGCTACGTGCAAAAGTGCTCCCACACTGCAGAGCGCCACTGGAGGAAATTTCATCCCTATCCTGATTTCCTCCACTATAAATTAATATTTTCATCTTACAGCACAGCCATTTCAATTGCCAAACATACTTCAAATCTGTAATATCCACCCAGTCTTCTAACCCACGTTGCCTCTTTGCCACCTTCAACTCAATTCTCTGCCCACCTGCAACTCCCCCTTCCTCTCTCACTGCCCATGATTTTGCCACCTACTTCAAAGAGTAAATCAACGACATTTGACAAGATATTTGCTTATGTCAAATTCCAGGCACTCAGCCCACTCTACCCACCTTCACCTACACTCCCCAATCCACCATTCTCTCCAGTGGCTGAAGACAAAGGGCCTAATTCATTAAGGAAAGTAAAGCAAAAAAAGGAATAACTTTGCACCTTGGCAAAACCATGTAGCATTGGAGGGGGTGGTAAATTTAAAATGTGGGGACAGATTTATAGTTGGAGTAGGACATGTCCTAGATCAACTTTATATTTCAGTGTAAAAATAAAGCTATAAAGTATTTGTGTGCTACATGAAAAAACAGCCAGTATGTCCTTATGTGCAAAATAATAAACTAATTTGCACCCATTGCATTGTAACATGGTTTTGCCAAGGTGCACAATTACTCCTTTTTTTTGCCTTACGTTTCTTAATGGCTCAGGACCGAAGTCTCTGCTCTCATTTCAAAATCTCACCCTACAACCTGTCCCCTCACCCCTCCCAAATACTCACCTCTAGCTCACCTCTCTTCACTGGTATATTTCCATTCTCCTTTAAACATTCACTCATCTCACCAATTCTAAAGAAACCATCTCTCAATCCAGCCTCTTTCTACAACTATCACCCTATTTGTCTCCTACCTTTTGCCTTCATACTACTAGGGTGACTGGTGTACAACCACCTGTCTCACTTTCTCTCCCCTCTGTTCATTCTTGATTCTATACAATCAGGCTTCTGCCTCTAGCATTTCACTGTAACTGGTCTCGCAAAAGTGTTCATGATCTAGTTACAGCAAAGTCTAAGGGCTAGATTTACTAAGCTGCGGGTTTGCAAAAGTGGGGATGTTGCCTATAGCAACCAATCAGATTCTAGCTGTCATTTTGTAGAAAGCACTAAATAAATGAAAGCTAGAATCTGATTGGTTGCTATAGGCAACATCTCCACTTTTGCAAACCTGCAGCTTAGTAAATCTAGCCCTAAGGGTCATTTCTCCATACTCATCCTCCTGGACCGCTCTGCTGTTTTTGATGCTGTTGATCACCCTCTTCTCCTACCTACACTCCACTCAATTGGCCATTGTGACACAGTTCATTCCTGGTTTACTTCCTACCTATATAACTGTTCCTTTAGTGTTTCTAACCCTGGCACATCCTTGCCTGGACTCCTACTGTTTTTTTGGAATCCCACAAGGCTCTGTTCTTGGTCCTTTACTTTTCTCACTGTACTACTCCTCTCTTGTAGAACTAATTCTCTCATTGGGCCTCTAGTACCACCTCTACTCTGATGACAGCCATATCTATATCTGTTCCCCTGATCTCTCCCTTTCTGTACTATCTTATGTATCCAACTGTCCTTCTGTTATGTCCACATGGATGTCCCAATGCTACCTAACTATCCAAAACTGAACTTCATCATCATCATCATCATTTATTTATATAGCGCCACTGATTCCACAGCGCTGTACAGAGAACTCACTCACATCAGTCCCTGCCTGATTGAAGCTTACAGTCTAAATTTCCAAACATACACAGACAGGCAGAGAGAGAGAGAGAGAGAGAGAGACTAGGATCAATTTTGATAGCAGTCATTTAACCTGCTAGTATGTTTTTGGAGTGTGGGAGAAAACTGGAGCACCCGGAGGAAACCCACGCAAACACGGGGAGAACATACAAACTACACACAGATTAGGCCAATGTCGGGAATTGAACTCATGACCCCAGTGCTGTGAGGCAGAAGTGTGAACTTATCATCTTCTCTTTTCCCTTAAATGTCCCTCACTGTCAGTAATACCACCCGCTGCCTTGGAGTCACACTTGACTCCGCCCTCTACTTTATTTTTCACATCCAATCACTCTCTCAGTCCTCAGTCCTACTCTGACTCACTATCCATTCTCTCTTCATTCCCCATCTTGACTACTCCATCCTCCTGCTATCTTGCACTTTACTCACCTATTAATCCCCACTTCAGTCTCAACTAAATGCTGCTGCAAGACTGATCTTCCTCTCTCACTGCTCCACATCTGCTGCACCACTTTGCAAATCCCTGCACTGGCTCCCTGTGTTCTCTGGAATCCAATTCAAATTACTCACCCTTACCTACAAAGCCCTCAACAATACCTCCCCTTCATACATCTCAAATCTCATATCAAAATACTGTCCCTCCCGTCCTCTTGGATCTACCTCTGACCTGCCTCTTGTCTCGTCCCCGGTAACCACCTCTCACTCCCACCTACGGGACTGCTCCCCTCCTGCTCCCCATTTATGGAAATCCTTACTATGCCCAATCAGGCTTTCCCATAGCCTTCAAATTTTTAGATAATCTCTGAAAACCCATCTCTTTATTAGAGCTTACGTTACCCTTGCCGCTGCTGCCCACACTAATGCACCCTAGCAACTGCCCCATTCTCCATTCTAATCAACACTTGCTCCTCTTGTTCCAGCTGTGCCCTCTTCTACTTAGAGTGAAAGCTCTCTAATGAGCAGGGTCCTCCCTACCCTTTGTTTCAATGTCTGCATTTATATTGTTCCTGTTTTCCCTGCGGAGCACTGTGGCACCTTACAAATCTACAATTATAATAGTAATGCCTACAATTCAGAATTAAACATAATTGAGATAGGAAGAAATAGTCTTTAATTCAATACTACTCCTCATTTTCAAATTGATCAACATGAAGAATATTATAATTGCAAGGTTTCTTTCAAGTGTCGTATATAAGATTGTATGCTCATGAAATGATGGCTGAAATTTCCACCAAGAAACAGTTTTTCATACTATTATGCAGTCGTCATTGGGTTAGAGAAACAACAGAGACTTGGAGAGGCATTTTGCGGTTGCCTCTATATCAATTCCGCTGTCAATCATTTAGTTTTTAGTTTGTGGTAGTTTATTTTGCATGGTTGATAAACAGGTGCTTCCTTTACATCTGGGAAGGTTTGCACAAGAATCTTGTATTTCTGTCCTGAGATTTCAGCTGAAATCACACTACGCCCGACAGAAGCCCTGGCATGTTTACTCATCTGTGCCAATGCGGACAACAGTTGGCCCAGGCTGGACACGGGATAGGTGACAGCTGGACAGAGTACATCTCAGTCAGGGCTGTGACGTTTTAAATATATATAGCTGTTACCTTGTGTTCAAGTGCATGGTCTAATGTGTGTGGCGGGGATTTATGGCGTTTGTTTAGAAAAACATGGCACTGAGGTCCTCCTTCCCAAATATTCTGTGTTGTCTGCAAGACGCCACATAACATTTATCTTGTCTGAATACACTGTCTCTACGGGACAAAGTAAGCAGCTGGTTGATAATGGTGGATGAGGCAGCGAATGTCATATGTCAATGTCACCATCAAGCTAAAATGTTGTAAATCAAAGTGCTTACAAATATGCCTTGTTTTTTCAAAGAAAATTTAGTAACACATCTAAGCTTTCCTACAGGATGTTCCTGCAAGGAACTCATGCTGTTTCTATTTGTTTTATTAGGGAAAGACCTGCTATTTGCTACGTATGCTTTACTCTGTAGTAAAACTCCCAGTAGTGGATTTTGCTTACGAGTTTCCAACAGTGGTTTGTTGGTTATCTTTTTATTTATTCAGTTTCTTCCTATAAATTGAATTAGTCTGCCTTTCTTTATGGTGGGATAGAAAATGTAGTCCAGGCTTCTCGCAAGTCGAGCTTGGTTAATGTGTGCTCTTACCTGGCGACCACCCAGGGGTAGAATATGACTCACAGACGGGCAGATATGGCAGCGGGGCTCAGTGCTTTTATCTTCACACTTAGTGTCCGCTATGTATCATAGTAACAGACCCCCTTCGTCCTCACTGGTGGACAGAGAGATAAAGGGATGCAGGCAGTACAAAGGGCACACTGTCCCTGTCGCTTCTCTCACTGTACACAGTAGAATTGGTAGTAGTCCCTGCCTGCATCTATACACATGATGCAACTCCCAATCACTGATTGGTTGGGACGTGATACTGTGGTGACATCACCACTACACGGCCTGCTCTCAGCCTATCAGTGTCTGACTTCTCTAGACATGGATGTAAGAGAAGCAGAGGGGGGTAATGAATAGCATTGGTGAAGGAACAAAGGTGGGGAGATGATGGAGGAGGACAATGTAGGGGATGATGAATAACATGGGTTTGAGGGGTGATGTAGTGTAGGTGATGAATTAAGGAGTTTTGTGGATGATGAAATGGGTGAGTTATGATGAAAGTACATAATGAAGGGGGTGATGAATAGCAGAGGCGAATGTAGTGATGAAGGGGGTGATGAATAGCAGAGGCGAATGTAGTGATGAAGGGGGTGATGAATAGAAGAGGTGAATGTAGAAGGGGGTGCCAAAGGCTCTTTTTGCCCTGGGCTCCACTTGTTCCTGAGCATAAGTTATTCATTGCCCAAGAAGCATTAGTTTCCAGTATCACATTGTGAATCGTGTATTTTCATTTACTAATGTTTACTAATTGTATTGTTCCTTTAAAATTCCATGGCCAATTTTAGTATAGTTGATGGGCTGTGAAAACGGGAGCATGCTTTACACTTGTAATGGTGGAAATAAGAATCCAGTATTTCTGTCCTGAGATTTCAGCTGAAATCACACAACGCCCAACAGAAGCCCTGGCATGTTTACTCATCTGTGCCAATGCTGACCACAGCTGGCCCAGGCTGGACACGGGATAGGTGACAGCTGGACAGGGTGCATCTCAGTCAGGGCTGTGACATTTGAAATATATGGAGCTACCTTGTGTCCTAGTGCAGGGTCTGTAATACGTGTGGTGGGGATTTATGGTGTTTTTCTAAACAAACCTGGCACTGAGGTCCTCCCTCCTAAATATTCTTTGCTGCCTGCAAAACGCCAAATAACATTTATCCTGTCTGAATACACTGTCTCTACAGGGCAAAATAAGCAGCTGGCTGATAATGGTGGATGAGGCAGCGAATGTCATATGTCATTGTCACCATCAAGCTAAAATGTTGTGAATCAAAGTACTTACAAATATGCCTTGTTTTTTTTTCAAGTAAAATCGAGCGGCACAACCAAGCTCCTACAGAATGGTCATTTGTTTTACTAATTGAGGACTTTGGGCCTGATTCATTAAGGATCTTAACTTAAGAAACTTCTTATTTCAGTCTCCTGGACAAAACCATGTTACAATGCAAGGGGTGCAAATTAGTTTTCTGTTTTGCACAAAAGTTAAATACTGACTGTTTTTTCATGTAGCACACAAATATCAACTTTAGATTTCAGTGTACAAATAAGCTATAAAGTATTTGTGTGCTACATGCACTTATGTGCAAAACAGAATACTAATTTGCACTCCTTGCATTGTAACATGGTTTTGTCCAGGAGACTGAAATAAGAAGTTTCTTAAGTTAAGATCCTTAATGAATCAGGCCCTTTGTTCGTTTTAAATAAAGCTTTGCTGGCTATCATTTAATGTGTTTTCTATTATCATAAAGGTATAAAACATTAAGATTTTAAGCTGCTTTACTTTATATTATAGCCGTGGTGAGCTGCACAATTCAAAGGTCTCACATAAGGCTATTCACAAAGTACCAGTGTTGTATAATTTCATGGTATTGTGAAAGTTGTTTTTTTTATTGAATAGTGTTAGGGCATTGTATCATCCTCCTAAAATTGCGCTATGATATCTGTGCAGTTTAGAGGGCTATGAAAAATACCCAAACATCTCACTATACTTTATGTTGACTCTTCAGTAGCATCAGGAGTTCTTGATAACTAACAGCAGTCCTGATTTTCATAGGATAGTTCTAATATCTGTCAGTCAGTAGAGACATGAGCAGATCAGAGCAGAGCTTGCACTAATTTGCCCCATTTTTTTTAATCTAACGTTGGAAGACAAGTATTTGTTGAGATAATACAACAAACTCAGACTCAATGTTGTTTGAGTGATTACACTGCAGGGACTGCAGGTGGCGCTGTTCCTTACCAGAAAAGTGGGTGGAGTGTTAACAAAATTTGCCCTTTTATAGGCAGAGTCTGGATGGGTTGCAGGCCGGGCTTATTTTGTCACGCTTTCGGGATTTTAAATGTTGGGCGGTATGTCTATATGTACTTAAAACAGTGAATAAAAAAATGTAAACTAATTCTGTTCAGATGAAAAATGTCAGGAAAATAAATTACATGTTAGAATAATGGCTATAAAGTGCTTGCTTCCCCGAGTCAGTCTACAAAATGGCTGATCGGGGACGCTCCTATAAAGTTTCCAGCGTATAACAACATCCTATCTAAACAAACCACTAGAGTGTGCTCTGAATAAACTGCACAGACCCACAGAGACTTATAACATGGAATATATATATATATATTTTTTTTTTTTTTATTTAGGTTCAATATTATAAACTATTTAGTAAAATAATACATACGCGTTCTGTTTCCCAGCTCTTCTCATTAATTACCTGCTGTATTTTTTAATGCTGGAAAAAGGTGGTATTTATGTAAAATTATTAACAATCCCAACACATTTAATGCAGCCCATATTGCCCGTATTTTTGTTAAAGTAATGTTAGACATGTTCTGTTTTATGAATGTCATTTTTCACAGATTCCCCCTTGAGTGTCTTTAAGATAGGATCCCATTAACTATTATTGCAAGAAGTTCAACATATCCGCTGAGTCGCAGGTGTATAAGGCTATTAAAAGTATAATAGACCCTTTGAAGGATGTTGAAAAAAGTTAGACAAATAAACTCTTTCTATGTGTGCCAAATCCTCTGTTCAGTATTCCCTAGAGGTCCTCCGAGCCTTTTGTGCTGCAGTTTGATAGGACCCAAAGAGGATAAAAGCCAGACGGTACAGAACTTAATATTTAAAGCAGATTTCCCTTCACGTAACAAAAAGCCATCAATACACAGTTAAGCAGTTTAACAGTTGATATTCTTGTGTGTTAGGTTGGAGAGCTGTTTTCCAATGCTGTGTTTTAGAGGCAGTCAACCATCAGAAGAGACAGGAATTCCTACAACACAACATGGCTCACTGACTCTGCACAGGACCAGAAAGCCTTACACCTAGAAGACGCCTTTTAAATTTCAGTCCAGGTTAAAGCAGCGGCTGAAAGTCATCTCCACCTGACAGATCTCTGACAGCACTTGTGAAATTAGTTGGTGGTCCCAATCTATAAAGAAAGACACAGTGCATTAGTGTTCATCGTTAAATGTGTGTTGGTCTCCATTGACAAGCTGATTACAGATAAGTGCAGGACAAAAGGGAACATGGATTTTTCAGAGTTTTGAGTCACTTTTCAAGGCAGCTTTGTCACATTGTGTGAGGGGTAGGGGAGTGATTGCATAATTGTCCCAACTCGGTGGAAGCTTAGTCCTCCTTCACTGAGTCTCATGCTGGAAATAGTTTTCTAAGACAGTGGAAACACTATATTATGAACAGGGTTGTCTTATAAAGGTCTATGAGGACTGGAATGTCTATGACCTAGACATTCCAGGCTTTCCTAATAAATAGTACATGAGTTTTTTAAATCTCCCACTCTTGACTCCACATTTCCAGTGGTTTCAACTAGTAGTTCACGGTAGGCAATATGGGCAACTTTGTTGTGGCTACAATATAGATTGAGTGGCTTTGAAAAAGTGGGGATATTGCCTATAGCAACCAATCAGATTCTAGCTTTTATTTATTTAGTACCTTCTACAAGATGATAGCTAGAATCTGATTGGTTGCTATAGGCAACATCCTCACTTTCTCATACCCGCAGCTTAGCAAATCTAGCCCCTAGACAGTTTACCTTCAGATCTGTAATCTTCATCTCTCATAACCATCTGCTGTAAAGATTGTGACTACAGATATCTGTCTACATTGCTGGCCATTAATGCATACACACTTCCACATTTGACAGACATCATTCCATCATTGATCATGATTTTTTAGGAAATTTAGAAAATAGGAAGTTTAGAAAACAAATCAACAGATGCAATGTGTTTTGGTCCAATAAAACATGATCGTGGGAGTGTACACACGCAATATCTGAACAAACGGTAATGAATTGTGTGATCTGCACTGTACCCAGCTTAACTCCTCATGAGATGTTAATGCTTTTCAAGAGGGTCTCCTGCTAATAGCAAGGAAACTCATGTGTCAGCACCCATAATCACAGTCTGACACATACACTGGATCATCATCAGATATTTATATAGCGCCACTAATTCCGCAGCGCTGTACAGACAAACTCACTCACATCAGTCCCTGACCTATTGGAGCTTACAGTCTAAATTCCCCATCACACACAGACACAGACTAGGGTCAATTTGATAGCAGCCAATTACATTTTTTAAGGCAGCTTTGTCACATTGTGTGAGGGGTAGGGGAGTGACTGTATGTTATTGGAGTGTGAGAGGAAACCCACACAAACATGGGGAGAACATACAAACTCCACAGATAAGGCCATTTCCGGGACTCGAGCTCATGACCCCAGTGCTGTGAGGCAGAAGTGCTAACCACTAAACCACCATGCTGCCCAATCACACACACATTATAAGCACCTTTACAACACCTGCCTATAATGACTCTTTTTGTAGTCCTCTCCTGCATATATTACTCACAGGAACTCTGCTTCTGTCTAGTAACCCACACTTGCTCCACTGCTTGAAGCCCACATATTGTTTATCTGGGAATAATTATTCATCTGGTTTTTTTTTCTTTGTATGTGACTATTAAAAATGTGTGTAATTGTCCTTTTTACTCGTACTAATTAAAACTCACTGACAAAGAAATGGGCCTTATTTAGAGTTGGAAGTAAATCCAAATGAAAGTGCAATTTTTGCATCTTGGCAAAACCATGTTGTGCACGGTGAGGGGGATTTAAAATGTGCAGACAGATTTAGAGGTGGGGGTAAGAGGGGTACATCCTAGCCTAACTGTATATCCAGTGTAAAAATAAAGATGCCCGGTATTTGTATAGTACAAGCAAAAAGCAGTGTTTTCCCTGCATGCAAAAACAAAAAAACAATTTATTTGCACCCCTTGCATCGCCACATGGTTTGTCCAAGTGCAAATTCGCACTCTAAAGCTGGATTTGATTGTCTACAGTAGTAGATTCACGTCAAGCTACTGTGCTCTGGGACAAGTCTATGGTCTGCATTTCTCTGCATTTACTTTATATGGGGATCAGAAACATACAGTAGTTTATGGAGGAGCTATAAGTTGCATATGTATTTCATTATAATGAACCAGAGGCTGTTTGCACAGTTACAAGCAGCCTTGGTATGAATGTTCCTTTTTACTTTTAGGTTCAGTTATATAAGCATTGTTATTTGATTATATATGCATTTATGTGTAAAATCACATTGACAAAGTATCTTCAATATTGTTTTTAGCCTGTTTGTTTATGTTGTGGCTTTAAGTTTGTTTTCAATGCTTTTTTTTATTTTATTTTTTATTTAATATCCATTTTGAAGGCAAATTACACAGTGCTATATTGTAACAAAATGTAATGCAAAATAAACAAGTTAGATGTATGAACTGAAATGTGTTTACACAGCCATGGGGAAGTCTTGCTGGTAACACTTAAAGCTGGTGGTGTTATCACTGACAGTAACCCCCTCAATGGATAGAGTGATGTGATAATGAGGCTTATGGCTGGTCAAAATTAGATTTTTCGCTGGCAATAAGGCTCTTTGCCCAGTTATATATAGACCTGGCAGTCTGTGACTTCCTGCCAGGGGCTGGCTGGCAAATATTAACCTGGAGGACGAGACTCTGCTCAAAGTAGCCTACTGTAGGACCGGCCCGGGGGAGGGCAGATGCCCCCTTACCCGCCAGTCCCTGCTTACTGCTTGCCCCCACTCCCCTCCTCACATCATGACACTGTGCCTGTCATATGCAGCCTTATCCTCACTAATATAATCACAGGAGTGCAGAGCCATAACTTAAAACTTTAGCACCTGGAGCGAGAAAGAAAAATGCCCCCATAGCCCTCAACTTTAACCAAATGCTGCGCCCCCCTTCAGCCTTGCGCCCAGGGCGGTCGCCCCTATCATACAGCCCTAGTTACGGCTCTGCAGGAGTGGACAATATACTGACTTCTACAAATTGAGGACACTCATCTCCTGGCTGATCTGCAGGATATACACAGGCCCACCGGACATGGAGATTATATCAGTTTTTTTAAAAAATATCATGGGTTTTTAAATTTGTTTAACATGTGTAAACAAACAAAACACATTGAACACATCCAAAAAAAAAAAAAACACAATGAATCAATGTTAAAGTTAAGAAACCTATATCTGTGTACAACACCATCATGATTAGTGATTTAGTCCATTTTTACAGAGAGAAACAACCACATTAATATTGGAGGAAAAATTACCCTTCACTTTTTGTAATTAAACACCTTCTCTTTGCACATATGTTTTATAACCACGGCCTTCCTTCTAAAACTTTCAGTATATGCAAAATTGTGCAGTTGCATCCGGCACATTTCTATCTCACCTTAGAGTCATTTAAATGGAATCTCTTTAAATCTATGGCAGTTTTCCTAATTTTTACAGCTAGGAAACATTACAGGTCAATCCAAAATCAACCCCGAAGCTGCCTGTTTTTTTTCTGTAGGGTGGGAAGTTAAACACAACAGCTAGTCTGAGAGTTCAGCTGACAGAGCGGCAACATTTTTACAACCATCTTGTCACTTTGACAACAGCCGAAGGATTTAGCACCTAACAACTGATAAATGAGCATGCGAACACCTGCCCTTTGTCATACGCTGTAAGGGAAACACTGACAGACCCAGCGCTGCCAAATATGGCTCAATTATCAGACGGCCACCCATAAACAAACTCCTATGTTGTGTTATGGCTACAGCATTCCTGATTTCCAGTTACTTCACTAATGAAGTTTACAAACACACATTCAGAGCAGGACTCTAAGGAAAAACACAGGCTGGACAGAAATACACTGGAAATATTTTTCTCCCATTACAGTAGTGTCCAGACTACTAAATACCATTTTTACCAGCCAAGCCTGTAAAATAAGCATCCAGATGGCAATGTAATTGGGGACATATAGGAAATTGTATTTGTGCAGAAAGAAGGCACTGTACACCATAGTAGCAATACCAACGGTGGTTGCTTTAATTTCCTAAACTGTAACTAGAACAATGATAATTATGGATCTGATTCATTAAGGATCTTAACTTGAGAAACTTCTTATTTCAGTCTCCTGGACAAAACCATGTTACAATGCAAGGGGTGCAAATTAGTATTCTGTTTTGCAATTAGTTAAATACTGACTGTTTTTTCATGTAGCACACAAATACTTGATAGCTTATTTGTACACTGAAATTTAAAGTTGATATTTGTGTGCTACATGAAAAAACAGTCAGTATTTAACTTATGTGCAAAACAGAATACTAATTTGCACCCTTGCATTGTAACATGGTTTTGTCCAGGAGACTGAAATAAGAAGTTTTTCAAGTTAAGATCCTTAAAGAATCAGGACCTATAATCTGATTGGTTGGGTAAAGCACTGTTACCTATTACCTGTGTTCCAGTTTGCACACGTGTCCCCTATTGGTAGATATCTTTGTACCCAGAACCCAGGTTGCCTCATAGTTGATCCGAATGCTTGAACCAGTGCTTCTTAAACTTTCACAGTTTTTCCGGCACACTGAGAAAACATTGTTATATTTTTTATATATTTTTGCAATGTAATGTGGACTGAAATATTTGACTAAATATCGTATTTATATGCAGAGCCATAAAATGATTGATGTTCAGTTCATTCTCTTCAGTTAGACCTGAGCGCTAGAGAATGAATAGTTCTACCGCTGAGCTTCCGGAATTTATCTTTTCTGCAGAAATATCCAGATGCATTTCAGGGGGAGTACAAGTGTTCCTCCTCGGTATAGTTTGACAAATGCTGATTTCAATACACTCTTCATCCTCATAACTTCTGAGATTAGCCTATAAGGGGATCCACTGAAATGTGTTGGCACTTATTAAAGTTTGAGTGTACAAGCTTTACAATGAGGGCAAGGCAAGCAACCATTGACAACAGAACAGAAACATACACTGCATTAAGTGGTCTGGATCCTCCTGGGAGCCTACATTTGTATAGGGGTGTGGTGGGAACCAGAGATTAAACACTGCATTCTGTTACTTCCAAAATGCTGATGTTTTGTATATTAAATGACACTAGCCTTACTTGCTTCATACGGTATCAATGAGCTGTTTCATTAGAATGATGCTTATATGCATTTGAGGAAGAAATAAAAGTGTTTGGCTTTTAGCACGTTTGTCACATTGTCTTGACCATGCTACAGCCTTCAAATCAAAATCCCTAAACAAAATCTATCCAAAACTAAGGGGTAAATTTATTAAGCTGTGGGTTTGAATAACTGGAGATGTTGCCTATAGCAACCAATCAGATTCTAGTTATCATTTATTTAGTATATTCTACAAAATGACAGCTAGAATCTGATTGGTTGCTATAGGCAACATCTCCACTTTTTCAAACCCGCAGCTTGAAGTGGCTGGCATCCCTGTGACCTCTGCTCTCTTGCACCCCATGGTCAGTATGCCGTAAGCATTGGTGGTGTCTCATGGTATTTGGATGGAGCCTTTCACTGAGCGTGCTGCTCGCTTGCTCATTGCCTCTTAGCATATATGTTACACAAACACCATTGACTATATAGCAACATTAGTCATTTTGCTCATCTTTGTATTTCCTATATGTCACATGCGAACCATACCTGCCCATTACTATATAGATTTGCAGCCTCATATATGGATAATGTGTTTCCACCTTGTAATGAAGCATGCTACCAAGATGCAGTAACCAAAAACTGAACTGTGCCTACATTATCCTTCTCCTTTGTAGAACTTATGTCTGTTTCTTGATTTCCAGGCAGGAATGGTGTTAAAGTGTGGATACTTCTGGCTTGGATTGTTGCTGGTCCCGGGTGCATGCCTGATTCGAGACGTGGTGTGGAGAGCGTAAGTTTCAGTACATTTGGTATCTTACTATGCAATGTTTAATATGCACCCAACACCCTAAGTTAATGGAGCCTTTCTATTGGCTAGAAACTAGTGACAGCACACAGACTTTGTACCTTAGTGATTTTACTAGGTTCTAGTCAATTCATAGGCTGAATATTGGTTCACCCTGCAGAATGGCTTTATCCATTATTCATAGGTGACTGGTACATATGAAAGGCTAACTCCAACTGAATTTTGGGATGAAATTGGGTAAAATATGTTAAATTAGAAAATCTTACTTCTCTGCTCCTCTGTGATCCTTTCAAATGGTTGTTCCCCCAGTTACGCTGACTGTCCCGGAGATCATCTACCCTGCTAGGGTTTTTTTTCAGTCTGATAACTAGATAGTCAAAGTCCTTTTTCCATGATACTCCCTGTTGGGATGATAGTTTCAGCCAGCAGTATTATTGGCTAATATAGTTCCTTTAACTGTTCTGCTCTTAACTCCGATTGGCTGTCAGAGTTCAGTGCAGTGTAGGAAACATAGCTCTACTTGTCAATAACACCAATCACTGATACAACAGGCACCTCTTTTCCCTCCTTATATATATATATATTAGATACAGAAACAGTGCGCACGAAAGTTAAAAGTTCAGTATTTGGTAGTGCTAATTCTTAATCGTTGTATAAGTCCATGATACTTTAAACACCAGCAGTCCATACTCTGCGCGTCATTCCCTTCAAACACCCGATCTCCACGGGGAACCAGCAACGCACCTATAACATCAAAAAGACAGGGGCGCTTCCATGGTGTAAAATCCAAGTAAAATGTTTATTTCCAAAACATTAAAATCAGGATCACACTGATATGATATTCCCACTTGGATGCTAGATACCTACTGATTTATGCCTGAAAACTTTTCAGTTCTGGTACGTGTATTTTAATGTTTTGGAAATAAACATTTTACTTGGATTTTACACCATGGAAGCGCCCCTGTCTTTTTGATGTTTTATATATATATATATATATATATATATATATATATATATATATATACCGGTATATATATATATATATATATATATATATATATATATTGTGTGTGAGTAAGATCCAGCTGTTCATTGCTATGCCCGATAGGCCGGAGTCACTTCTGGAACACATCGGGCCTGTTAATGTGGTCAGAAGATGACATCAAGCACAGGAGGATAGCAGTCGTCTTCTGACCACAAATGCCAATATTCCCGGTATTGATCCTATCTGTTGTGATGATCAGTTTTGGGTATTTTGGTTGTTTCGGGGCCACACCCTCTGATATCTAGTCAATATTGTATGGTGTGGGATCACCTTTACATAGGTTTCTTACTAAGTGGTAAAGGGACATTTCCAGTCTAGAGGGGGATTAATAAATCTCCAGCAATCTCCTCTTCACTGTGAAAGTACAAGAGATCTTTTGATCCAATTTAAATGAAACTAATTCCATGGCCATGGTATTATTGGGCATTGATAGATGTCATAGCTGTATATTAGAGGTAGGGTCATTTTCTCACATGATTTGGAATGTACCCAACTGCAAATATGCTATGTATAGGTATGATGAGTATGTATGTCTACAATCATTTTTGCATCTAGATCTAAAGAGTAATTTCTGAATATGTGTGTGTACTGTGTAAATGCTGTTCTGTAATATGTGTAACCACATTTAAGAACATGAGTTTTAGCGTGTCATGATGAGGCATATTAGTGTTGTCCCTTACTGAGTGTGGACAGACATGCAAAAAAAATATTTTCTTTTGTGGGATGAGATTATATTAGTGGGATAAAGGGGTGGAATTTAGTGAAGTGTTCCTCATTTTTACTTCCAGGGGGACATATATGGCACATTCCAGTTACACTTTGACAGAAAGGGATTTTCAGGCGCATTTCAAGCAGTATAATAAAGACATTATAAAACTCAAATGTTATAAAGGTAATAAAAAGCAGTGTGTGCATGTATGTCTCTCTCATTGTAACTGAGCCTCATAGTGTCCCATTGATGTCATATTAATGAGATGCTCATGAAGTACATATTGCATCTTATTATACCACATCAGTCACAATGAGATTTATAAAGACCTGGATTTGAAAGTGCTCACTGAGCCTATGTTCTATGCATTTGTTCCTTTATCAGAACTCATCATTGTGTGAATTTGTTCCTACAAGCAGACTGCTCCTAGATCCAGCTAAACAACCAGAACAGTTCTTCAGCCTATTAAACTGTGCAGATGCCGGTAGAGAGTGAAGGGCACATCTGTTCATACTAATATCTGTCTACTCCACAGTCTGACTGATCACTGAACAACAATCTCTGTGCTCCTTGCTGTTGTAGAGAATGACATTTACCATGTGATACAGTTATATAAATTGTGTATACAAGTTATAATCTGCCTACACTGTAGGAAGTTTATTTCACAGAACAAGCTTTATGCAAAGAAAGTTTCAATTGAAAAATTGGTGGATTAAATGCTTGTCTTATTGATGGTTTAACCCCTTATGAGGTCTGTGGTACTCTTCTCTGTTCTCCAAATAGTGCACAAGACCATTTCGGCTAGGTACACACTATAGGAAAAATAATAGATTAGCCATTTACAAACGACAGGACAAAAAAAAGTCCCGATTAGCGTGTCGATTCATGTGTACACACTATACACGTTTTACAAGATTTACCTTCAGATCTGTGCTCTTCATCTGTCATAACCATCGACTGGTTGTCAGACTGTCGTTCAGCAGGGATCTGCCCACATGCTCTCAGCCTGCATTCCTAGGTATCCCCAAGGCACAGATACATGGGAATGCGGGCTGTTCCAATTTTTTCCAATTCTGCAGAGTACATACACACTGCAGAATTGGAACAACATTGTTCTATTACTGAACAAGATTTTTAAGTCAGTTTGAAAATCTCGATCAATGATTTCAGTGGCTTTGGAACAACCATCGGTCATCGTTTCCCTGTACACACTAAGGCGATATCGGGCCGAGCGGTCGTTTATTGTCCAATTGACCCAATCATCTGCTCAAAGCACTGTAATGTGTACCAAGCCTTATGGATGCAGAAAGTATCATAAAGCTGTTACATCTTCTTTTCTGGTGTCATACACATTCATGACTCTGTACAGCGCTGCGGAATTAGTGGCACTATATAAATAGATGATGATGATACTTATTTTTATAGGTATTCACATGGGTTACTGCATTCATGTATATATCACCAATTGAATTACATTTGTACATCACGTATTAATGACCATTTAATGCCATATATATTTGCAACGGCATATAAACGTAAAATGGAGTGAATGCAATTAGTAGCACTATGTTATAGCAATGTGGAACATTAATAATATCTCTTTAGCAAAATAAACAATAGTATTATTTCCAATGTATATCCAGTGAGTTCAGAAAAGTTCATATACCCAGCATGTATATGTTTCCTTCCAGACTCAGTGGGTCTGTAGAGTCTCACTTTGATGCCTCTAATTAGGAACTTCTGCATAGTCCCAGCATCTCAGAGGCTGTGTGATCTCATCCACACACAGATTATACAGACATACTTTGCTGTGTATGACAGCGCTATGTAATCTCTAATCCACCCCTTTGTGATAATAGCTGGGATTCGTGCTACTGGTTGCTCAGTGTTAAATTGTTAAGTATTGTAATATGGCTGGTTCTGTGCCCAAAAATTATATTTTATTTACTGTTATAAGATATTCAAGGGGGTGAAGACTGCACATGTAGGGGGTGCTTTCCCTGCTTATGTGGGTACAACGTGACCTCTGTATCAGCACTCTGAGGTGATGGTAGTCTAGCATCTGCAGTTACTTTCAGTGCAATGCCTTCTGAACAAGATGCAAGTTATAGTGAAGTGTACATATATATGCTCACTCAGAGCCATAACTAGAATTGTCTGTTTCATTTGTTAATTATTGATTATGATTTATATTATGCAAAAATGAACAAGTATAATTATAGCACACTTCTAGAGACTGCCCTGATGTATAAAGAGGGAATTCACCAATGCCAATATATGAAAAACAAATGCAAAATTATACATACACAGGTGCTCATAGATATCTACCAGGACAGGATAATGGAATTCTTAATGCAATCATGCACAAGACCAGTATATAAGAAATATAAATGACATAGTGTAGTATATTTGTATAAATGGAATAAACTTCACCATATAGGTAACAAAGAACTTTGTTACCCATACGGTGAAGTTTATTTATTTTACTCGGCAGCATCGGTTGTTATTTGTATACTTACTATATGTAGATCCATATTACATATTATATTATACAGCTCTTTAGAGAGAATGTTTAATCATGTACATCAGTGCCTGCCTAGTGGAACTTACAGTCTAAATTCTCTACCACATACCCAAAGGTTATTTACGCACAGGCCTACTAACCTACCACTATGTTTTTGAACTGTGGGCTGTCTGGGGTAAGATGGAAATATGATGCCCCCATACCTTCAATTGTAACCAAATTAAAGTTAAATATTCTTTCCCTGCGCTCCGTTCACATTTGCGCCCTGGGTGGCTGCCCCTGCGCACAGCCCTATATACGGCCCTGGTTGCGCAGCATATGAACAGATGAACAGCAGAATGGGGTTGGTTACCCAAGAGATAGCGATGGAGTATTGTGTGATGGTTTCACAATTCCACATTTACAACAGGAGCCTCTGGAACCTGGACCCCCTAAATCATCAGACCCATAGGAGCTGCATTGGCATCTATGCCCATTTTAATGCCATTGCTATTTTCTCATTAACATCACAGTCCAGATGCATGACGTTCTGGTGCTGAAAAAATAGAGGGAAGGTTATCATCAACATTTATATAACGCCAGCATATCCATAGCGCTTACAGTTATCACCTTGAAACATCCATGTCTCTAACTTTAAGTTTCTATAACGTTTCTGTTCCATGTTTCCTGTTGGCTACTGTATTGTCACATGATCAGTAGAACCTTCAACTCCTTCAACTCCCTCCTCTCTCCCCCTCCCCCTCCGGTCCCTCTGTCCCTCTCTGCTGCTGACTTCGCCACTTTTTTCTCTTCTAAAATTGAAGCCATCAGACTTAACATTTCCGCTTCTAAACCCTCACCAGCTGTCCTCATCGCTCCACCCCCATCCAACAATCAACTCTAGTGCTCCTTCTGCCCAACATCAGGCGAAGAAGTCCGCTCCCTTATTCTTTCCTCTCCACCCTCCACCTGTCCTCTCGACCCCATCCCCTCCAACCTCCTTCGCTCTCTCTCTCCCACTGCCTGCTCCTACCTGGCACACCTTTTTAACCGATCACTCTCCTCCGGTGTAGTACCCTCCTCATTTAAACACGCTCTTATCTCTCCGATCCTCAAAAAACCCAATCTTGACCCCACCTCTGTCGCCAACTACCGCCCCATCTCACTTCTCCCCTACGCCTCCAAACTTCTTGAGCGGATAGTCTGCTGTCGCCTCACCAGATATCTCTCGGACAATTCCCTCCTTGACCCTCTCCAATCTGGATACCGTTCTCTCCACTCCACTGAAACTGCCCTGGCCAAAGTTACCAACGACCTCCTTTCAGCCAAATCTAAGGGTCACTTCTCCTTACTCATCCTCCTTGACCTCTCCGCGGCCTTTGACACTGTGGACCATCCCCTCCTTCTGCAAACTCTTCTCTCTCTCGGCCTCTCCGGTTCCGTCCATGCCTGGTTCTGCTCCTACCTCGCTAACCGCACCTTCTCTGTCTCCATGTCTGGCTCTTCCTCCACCCCCTCCCCACTCCCAGTAGGCGTCCCCCAGGGCTCTGTCCTCGGCCCTTTACTCTTTTCGCTATACACTTCCTCCCTTGGTGCGCTCATCTCCTCCTTTGGTCTTCAGTATCACCTGTATGCTGACGACATTCAACTCTACATCTCTTCTCCTGATCTCTCTTCCTCCCTTATCTCTCGCGTATCTGACTGCCTCTCTGCCATCTCCTCCTGGATGTCCTCCCGCTTTCTCAAAATTAACATCTCCAAAACTGAATTTATTGTCTTTCCTCCCCCCAAACTCCCCTCCCACCACAACCTCTCTATCGTTGTTAACAACACCACCATCTCCTCTGTTACCCAACTCCTTTGCCTGGGTGTCACCCTTGACTCCTCTCTCTCTTTTGCCCCCCATGTCCAATCCCTTGCCCAAGCCTGTAGACTCCAACTTCGCAACATAGCCCGCATCCGACCCTTCCTCTCACAAGACGCCACCAAAACCATCATCCACGCACTCATCATCTCCCGCCTTGACTACTGCAACCTTCTCCTCACTGGCCTCCCCCTCTCTCATCTCGCCCCCCTCCGCTCTGTACTCAATGCGGCTGCTCGACTCATCTTTCTCTCACGCCGCTCCTCCTCTGCTTCCCCTCTCTGCCTTGCCCTACACTGGTTCCCCATCCCCTACAGAATCCTCTTCAAACTCCTTACCACCACTTACAAAGCTCTCTCCCAGTCTACTGCCCCCTACATCTCCGACCTCCTCACCATTCACACTCCTGCCCGATCCCTGCGCTCTGCCATTGACCGTCGTCCTCTCTTCCACTCTCATTACCACTTCCCACTCCAGAATCCAAGACTTCTCCCGAGCTGCCCCCCTACACTGGAATGACCTCCCTCGCTCCATCCGTCTCGCTCCCAAGCTGTGCTCCTTCAAACGAGCACTTAAAACTCACCTGTTCCTTAAAGCCTACCAATCATCCACCTAACCCCTCACCTACTCTGCTCGCTCTTCCCTCTCTCCCCTGGTATCACCGCTCCCTCTTGTGTCTGTTTCGTCCACCCTCTCTTAGGATGTAAGCTCGTTTGAGCAGGGAACTTCTTCCCTCGTGTCTCCACACCTGTTCTTCTGCTCCGTCCTTACTCCATTTGTCTGTCCCGGAGTTTCTGAAGCACTGGTACTTTGTGTTTACTGTTCTGTACTGTTAAACCCTGTATGGTTTACTGTTTGTACTATGTACGGCGCTGCGGACACCTTGTGGCGCCTAACAAATAAATGATAATAATAATAATAATAATAATAATAATAATAATAGAAGGCACTGGAGTCTCTCTAAAACCGTAAAGAGGGAATTACATTCATAACAGTGCCTCTCCTAAAACTGGAAGAAGAAACTTATTAATTTAACTACAAATGAATATTCTGCAATAAACTGCATTGTTTTTACTGTTTCCAAGTCTATTTAAAGGAAACCTTTTTACATGTGCAACACATTAAGGGCTCGTTACACAATGACTGGGAAAATGGATAAAAACGCATGAAAATTGACTTTTTAGTGATGTATTTTCAACATGGTTTGAATGCGCTTTTCATGCAGTGCACTTATATTACTGGACTTGAGAAATAGTTTGTGCCTCATTCTAAAATTTTAAACTACATTGTTAGACTTTAGAACGCCGTGGTTCGAACGAGCCTACAAGGAACTACTCATACTATTGTTACTGCACTTTCAGCCATTGGTTAGCAGCTGAAACGTACATCACCAGCGAATAGATGTGAAAAAGTTCTAAATATTTATACATTTGCAAGAAATATTACATGAGGGGATTTTTTTTTTATATATATTTTGGAACCTAAACCCAAATCAAAGAGGAATCCAACCAATGAATGTCCTACAGCTAAGCCATATAAATGTGACTTGTCATAGCTTAGTCTAGTCCTGTCAGAATAATTCCCTTTTAAGTAAGGTTTCCATAACACTTCCCAGCTAATTAATGTAACAAGCTTACGCAACCCATTAGAGGACAATGCCAATTGTGATGGATTTACACAATATCTGCTCAGCCTGTGCTGGGGCGTCCTCCACAAATCACCAGTTGTTCACAGCAGGATTAGTAGGTTGTCACGGTAACAATAACACAGATCAGCCTGGATAACCCCGAACACTCACTTTTGCTACTACAGCAAGAGCCTGAGCGGCTGTGGATGGCTAGAAGCCAAATTAGAATAAACATCCAGCATAGTGGGGGGTATACGCAGGCTCTTATCTACAGAGTACATTAGTTTAGGCTGGAAATGTAGGACAATTTTAACAACATGATTTATAAACCATCAGGGAGTTTAAAACCTGGGATTCTACCTCCAGAACATAAATAAGGAACCAGAAGGAAGAGTTTGTCCCCCGCCTGCATTATGGGAAAGATTTGCTGGACGTTTGGGATGTTTTAAATTTGACAGTATGATAAAGTTTTCCAACTGTTTCCCAAAGACAGGAGAATCACGATCATCCTACTTATATCTCATTTATTATTCATACGTTTTACAATCCTCACAGAACCATTCTGTTATTTTGTTGCAAAGTGTTGAAATGCAACATTCTAGGCCTGATTCATTAAGGAAAGGAAAGCAAAAAAAAGTCACTTATTACCTTGGCAAAACCATGTTGCATTGGAAGGGGTGGTAAATTTAAAATGTGGGAACAGATTTATAATTGGGGTAGGACATGTCCTAGATCACCTTCAAATGTCAGTGTAAAACTAAAGCTATCAATTATTTGTCTCCTACATGAAAAAAACAGCCAGTATTTCAGTATTTTCTGTATGTGCAAAATAATAAACCAATTTGCACCCCTCGAATTGTAACATGGTTTTGTCAAGGAGAAAACTCATTTTTTGCCTTACTTTCTTTAATGAATCAGGCCCTCTGTCTTTTTTGTGTGTTTCACTAGCTTGTACGTGCCATTGTGGGTCATATATGAGACAACAAATAGTATATATTGCCTTCTCATTTAGGACTGTTGCACTTGGATATATTTTCAACTCTCTGAGCATGCCCTATAGATCTTGGTCATATTGCGCATTTATTTTACATATTGGTTTTGGGCGATTGCAAAGGTAAAAGTGTCACATTAAAGTACTGCCCAGTTCGATCATTTCAAAAGATTATTTTTCCTATGCACAATAGACTTCCTGTTTGTGACCTTATTAAAGGACACTGCAACCAAATTGCAGTCTCCATTCAACTGTATTGAAGGCAATACAGTTGAATGACAAGCTTATAGTATTCCTCTACCACCATCTTAATCTCTCTAGGTCAGGGTCGGATTGGGAACTTAAAGTGGCCCTGGAAAAAATTATTGAAGTGGCCTCATGTGGGCGGGACCAAAATAACTGTAGGTGGGGCCAACACAAAAGTAGGCGGGATTTAGAACTACTGGAATCTGTTTGTAGTAACATTTAGGAAAACCTAGATGTGACGACTTTACACACAGTGGGTCATTTCTAAAGCAATGCAAGGCAAATGCTGCCAATCCGGTGTCATAAAATTACATGAATCCTTTTACATTATCTGCCACTGGTTTATGCCTCTGTGCTCCAACTTTAGTTGCCTACTAACACATCCTTCCAAAATTCCCTTCATAGAAACATACCTGACTTTGTTTAATAAATTTAACTATTACGAAAGATGTTGGCACAATCGTATTTGATCAGACTGCCAGAGCAGCATATAAGCAGCTCATGCACTGTTGTTTCCCTGACATCATGAGATGCAAATTAAATCTCTCTCTATATATAATATATAAATATGTGTACCGTGTGTTTCAAAAATGCATTAATAATAAGCCTTATAATATATGGCTGTCTAGGTGCGATCATCACAAAGGTGAAACAACATCTGCAAGAAAACACTTAATTTGCAACAAATGTGTATGAGCCCTAAATGTGCCCAGTGATTGGGGGTGGTTTGAATTAACAGTGTAGGGAGGGTTGACAGACAACGGCATAAGTAAAGGGGAGAGCTATTACAAGTGTTTGCTGGTGATATACTAAGTGCAAAGGAGGCATGATTAATTATATTGTCAGTACAATGGGGGCTGGCCATATTTTCAACAAAGTGATCTGAGAATGGGACCAGTGCAAGGTAGAAGGAGGTAATGGAATCAATGTAAGAACCACTAAAGTATCATCAGAGCTGGAATAAGGCTCTCGGGGGGGGGGCACTTAAGACAGGGGGGTTATTGTTTTAGATACATTTTAGACAAATACACAGGCAAAACTGTGTGTACTACTGTTAGGTGCACGCATCTCTGCCTTCACAAGCAGTACACTGTGAAGCAGGACATACCTCCCAACTGTCCTTGCTGTCTGACCAAATCCTGAATAAGCGAGACAGTCACCCAAATTCGGGACTGCCCCATCAGATTCAGGACAGTTGGCAGTCTGTCCTGCTCTCTCCTACCTGTTCTTGTCACTAACACGACCTGTGGCTGCTGGTTTCTTTAGATCAGTTGCTGCTTGTCTGGATACTGGAATACTGGAGGCCCTATTTGGAAAAAATAATGGGTACATGAAAATTAGAAAATGCCAATCAGCCCCAGCATTAAATCTATAGCATTCACAGTAAATAATTAGGCCTCCCTCTAGCCCAAACATTAAAATAATAGTACTCACATTTGATAAATAGATCTATTTCCATCCAACCAGCCCTGACAATAAATTAATAGTATACACATTTAATAAGTAGACCTACTTCCCTCCAATCAACCCCAGCAAAACATTAATAGCATTTACATTTAATATTACCATTTCCCACAATCATTCTGAGCATTAAATAAGTCATATTCACATTTAGTAAATAACTCTCCTACCCAAACTCAGTCCCACATTGAATTAATAGCCCCATATCACATCAGCTTAAAAGGTCCCGCCACCCCATCTTAATTTAATAGGCCCCACTATTTAATGAAATAGCCCACAAATAAATTAAATTGCCCCACCATCACCCCACAAATAAAATAGCACACATTAAATAATTAGCCCCCACCTAAACCCCACCATTAAATTAATAGCCTACCTTCCACCGATGTGCTATTAAGACAGCCCTCCTCCCTTCCCTCATATCACACATTATAGCAACATAACCCCCTTTCCTTCACAAATTATAGTAGCCCTTCCCTGTCCTTCACACTCCCTATTGTTTAGTATAGGCAGCCCTCCCTTAGTATAGTACAGACAGCCCCCCTTAGTATAGTATTGGCAGCCCCCCCCTTAGTATAGTACAGACAGCCCCCCTTAGTATAGTACAGGCAGCCCCCCTTAGTATAGTATTGGCAGCCCCCCCCTTAGTATAGTACAGACAGCCCCCCTTAGTATAGTACAGGCAGCCCCCCTTAGTATAGTACAGGCAGCCCCCCCTTAGTATAGTACAGGCAGCCCCCTCCCTTAGTATAGTATAGGCAGACCCCTTAGTATAGGTAGCCCCCCCTCACTTACCTTCAGTTACTCAGGCCAGTGACTTCTCTCACATCAGGCAGACAGGAAGTGAAGTTAGACTTCCTGTCTGCCGAACAGCAGCCTGGGAGCCCATACAGCAGCAGGCAGCCTAGCGATTGGCTGCCTGCTGCTGCCCACTGAACACCAATGGTTGTTGCTTCCCTGCACACCAGCCCACGACACCCCCCCCCCCCCCCGCGCGGTCGAGCACGATCCCCCCCCCCCCGGTAAGGTCTATGGCCAATCCGCCCCTGCTCTAGGTTACCCTATTACCACCCTCTACACAGCTAACACAAGACAACAACCCTCTGACCAACATAGTTGTGTGACTGAGCATACAGCCCACTAAATACTTTGTAAGCTTTGCATTCTAGCTGGACAAATATTTAATATGATGTAGCACTTACCCTTGTGTATCAAACCATTGTCCCATAGATTGTAAGCATGCGAGCAGGGAACTATTACCTCTCTGTCTGTCTGTATTACCCAGTATTGTTTTATTACTGTTTGTTCCAAATTGTAAAGTGCTACGGAACCTGCTTGCGCTATATAAATGTTGATGTAAAACACTTGCTAGGTATCCTGTGTTATCAAAGATATCATCATATATATGTGAATGTAGCCGCAGAAGAGGAATGCATAGTTGTAATCATCATCATATATTTATATAGCGCCACTAATTCTGCAGCGCTGTACGGAGAACACACTCGCATCAGTCCCTTCCCTAATAGAGCTAACAGTCTAAATTCCCTAACACACACACAGACAACAGACTAGGGCCAATTTGATAGCAGTCAGTTAACCTACTAGTATGTTTTTGGATTGTGGGAGGAAACCCACGCAAACACACAGAGAACATACAAACTCCACACAGATAAGGCCATGGTTGGGAATCAAACTCATGACCCCAGTGCTGTGAGGCAGAAGTGCTAACCACTAAGCCACCGTGCTGCATATATAGTTTTTATAGAAATGTGCAAAAGAAAAAAACTATAATCATCAAATAACTTCATTTTAAATAACACTAAATTTAATTTTAAACTTTAGATGCTATAATATGAATAGCAGAAAAAAATGAGTACCAAGTAGACGTGATATAGTATAATGTGTATTTGTTACACACATAGGTAAAATAAATGATATAAGAAGAACAAAGTGTAATGGATGAGCAGCAGGCAGACATCTGACAGCTCTTCTCCCCTCTCATCCCTCATTTATAGTTTTCTTGTTTCCACTAAATCATCTTACACATTTCATTACGGATAAGTGTCATCTTTTCACTGTTCCTTACATGCTTATTCCTGTTATATTTATTCAAATCGATCTTATTATGTTTGTTTTATGTCCTTTCAAACAGAACTGATACATTGTTGTTGTAGCCGTGTTACGCACTCATTTGTAACATTTCATATCTTTCTAAAAATGAGCCCCGCTGTGCATATTTTGGGACACCCTGGTAGAAGATGATTGCTCTATTATCTGATTAGTTGTTTTTTTTTGTGTTTGATCTGACATCCCTGGTGCCTGTCTGAATAAACAAATCTAGGGCATGCTGCACTTCAGTTCGCATGTTATGACATTACGGAGAGTGTTCCGAGGTACAATTACGCCTCCTGTACAAATCTACACCGACTGTCAATAATTCAAGAGCGTGTCATTCCCTGTAGATGGGATCCTTATTTATGAAGTGATGTGGGGGGTTTTTTTTTGTATCTCTCAGTGATGAGAGTCTCAATTATTTTATTTCTCCTTGTGCTGTGTGTTGCCTGATGTCTGCAGTGGTGAATCCTGCTATAATAATACCATAGTCAAGAACTTCTCGTTTAACCCACCATGTTCATGTGATTGTCAAGGCATTGTTTTGCCCTTAGATGCAGCAGTGAATTGTTGTGGATACAATTGTGTCCAGTACACAAAGCTGAGCTGTGTCATATCTAAAAGCCAAAGATATAAAGAACTTCACCTTGATAATATAAAGGCTTTGGTGTAAAACATAGAAATAAGCCAGAAAGATAAAGCAGGCTACTTAATAAAAGTTGCAGCAGGACACAACCAAAGGTATCAGAAGAACTGAGCAGAGGCCTGAGAGGGTTTTAAATAAAAATTGTGTTACCAGGGGTCCCCCAAGGGACTGCAGTAATTGGGAAAAGAGACTTTATTTCCATTTGGTGTTTCACATTTCTAATTTACACTTGCTGTGCAGTTGAGTGCAAGCTACGTTTCACTGTTAGCAGACATTGCAAAAGGTTGGTAACAGTGACTAATCGGTGGTAATCGATTTCACGATTACCACCATTCCGACATTGAGGAGTCCTCAACTTAAATTCCAAATCTGTGAAAAAACTATTTAAATATAAGCAGACTTACCTCCATACCGACGCTGTAGGTCTCCGATCGCAGCAGGATGCTGACCGCAAGTTATTCCGACTAGTCAGGTGTCCGTCACTAGACTTTCACGTCATTGCGACCTCTATCACTTTTAATTTAAAGCGGCAATGTCAGGACTCCCGCAGGTTGAGTATTTAAATACTTAAGCCGACATTGCCGCTTTAAATTAAAAGTGATATTATTATTATTTTTATTATTATTATTATTATTATTATAGATAGTGGTCGCAGTGACGTGAAAATCTACTGACGGACACCTGACTAGTCAGAATAACTTGCGTACCCAACCCTGACTAATGGTGTGTTAATTTGGGGAGTGCCTACCTGCCATCCGCCTCACCACTTATTTAAGTTCTGATTAAACCCTAAAACATTTCAGTAGTGGTCAAAGTGGGGGAGTATACGGTGGTATTCCATACTGCCACTCTCCATTCCCTTACATTTCCATTACATTTTTCACACCACCACATCTAAATGTTCACTTCAACCACAACATTTACGTATATGTTCATAATTGTTTCTATTCTCAAGACAACTTAAATTTTCGGCTTAGGCAAGGAGTCCTGAGTGCCAGCATGCGGATGTCCCTGCCTGTCAGAGCATGATAGAACCTGTAGGGCCACTGGTTAGATATCTCTGGTGTAATCCTCTATTACCATGGAGCTCCACATAACTGTACCTGGATCCACGGATTGGTACATGTGGCCCAAGGTTGGAATCAGGAGACAAGTCTACACTCTGGGATACTACCCCCCACTATATCTTTGTTGAATATTATTACTTATTTTTGTATATGGATTTTCTGGTAGACCATACCCAATTTTAAATGAAAATATTACTATATGGAGTGCAAGAAGAGACTTGCAAAGGAACTAAAAAAAACTTTAGATGTTTTTGCAGAAAAGAAGAAATTTCATATCTTGTATGTGTTGTAAAATGTACTTGTTATTGGTTTGTTTCTGCAGGGCCAAGCATACCTACAGCAAAACACTGCTAGAGCAAATCCAGGAGATAGAGACCAGGACCAAAGAGATGAGCAAGGCTGCGCTTCGTGATTCCAACGGAAAAAGGTAAAACCGTTGTAACCTCCTGACTCTCATAGGTACCACGAGATCTGAAACAATGCAAAAGACCACAATATATATAAACAGAATGTACCCTTTTCTTTTAGTTAGTTAACGCGTTATTTTTTTTTTATTTTCTTGTTTAATTCGCTTTTTGCTTCAATATACTGTATATTTTTCTAATTTTGTTTTTTCTACAAGTCGTAGTAGATTAACATGAACTACAGAAAAATGTGTTCCTGTTCGGTACCAATAAACTTAAACTTTATATGTTTCACTACATGTTATCAATGTTTAACTACAGTGAGAAACAAGAACCAAAGTACATTATGCCTTATAATGTGTAATATTACTCTGCTTTAACCTATTTTAATTAGTTTTTCATTTTATGTTTAAGGACAGGAAATTATTGTTCGGATTAATGTCTGTGCCATAAACATTATTATTGTGCAGCATCATTTGTTCATCTTTAAGGGCCTGCACACCTAAGCGGCATTAAATGTAGACGGCCGGATTTATTTACCCAGCGTTAAAGAGGGGTCAGATCTTTCAGTGCTGTATCTGATTGGTTGCGAGTTGCTTTTAACTGATCTCATGTTGACTTTTATTGCTCTCACCACTTCATAGCAATCCTGGTTAAATCCAGTCTCCTGTATTTATGCCGCTTAAAAGTTGAACACCTTTAAAACTTGTAAAGTAATCATTTTAGTGCCTGAAGGAACAAGCTATAAACTACAGGCAGAATACATATGTATAGTAGTAGTGTAAACGCACAGAGGAATGAGACAGCCGTGTAATCAGATAGTCCCCTCTCAGGCATATCAGAGTTATGGTTCCTACACACGACATAAAACAACCGGCTGCATCATTGCTTTACTCTTGTTGACCAGAATTGACTTAAGGGCATGTAAGAGCTAGGTACAGACATAACTTTAAACCTGTGCTGCAGATAGTCGCATCCACTATTACCATAATGATCATTGACTTCTATGTTAAGTCTTACCAGCCAGCATTGGCAATTAGAGATTTGCCACACTCCCGATCCATCAAAACCGTGCCCCGTTTGGGCTCCAAAAACCTGTTCCTTGAAAATCTGGACTGGTTGGCTAAATTCTCCCTCCGTACCCCACGGCTTTTTAATATAATCAGTAGTAATAAGTTGCTTTG